>NC_092750.1:107177342-107477342 GCF_047496795.1 Chiloscyllium punctatum | reverse complement strand
TACTCCATCGGGTCGATAACCTGACAACATTATGGCAATAGTACTGAAAATTTGTTCTCCATAACTTGCCACTCCCCTAGCCAAACTGTTTCAATACAGTTACAACAATGACATTTCCCCAGTTATGTGGAAAATTACCCCAAGTATCTCCTGGATATAAAAAGCAGAACAAATCCAATCCGGCCAATTACCACCCCATCAGTCTTCTCTCGATCATCAGTAAAGTGGTGGAAGGTCTCAGTGCTTTTAAGCAGCACCTGCTCAGCAATACCTTGGTCAATGACGCCCAGTTTGGGCTCCACCAGGGCCACTCAGCTCCTGACCTCATTTCCGTGGTTCAAACATGGACAAAAGAGCTGAAATCCAGAGCTGGGGTGAAAGTGATAGCCCTTTAAATCAAGGCTGCATTCGACAAGTGTGGTATCAAGGGGCCTTAGCAACACTGGAACCAATGGGTATCAGAGGCAAACTCCCTGCTGGTTAGAATCATACCGAACACGTAGGAAGATGGTCATGGTTGATGAAGGTCAGTCAACTCAGCTCCAAGTCTGTAGGAGTCCCTCGAGCAGTGACCAAAAGCTTCTTCAGGGCTGCTTCATCAATGACCTTCCTTCCATTTTAAGGTCAGAATTGGGGATGTTCACTAATTATTGTACAATGTTCTGCAACATTTGTGGCTCCTCAGATACTGAAACAGTCCATGTCCAAATGCGACAAGATCTGGAGAGTATCCAGGCTGGCAAGTGGCAAGTAATATTCAGGCCACACGAATGCCAGACCATGACCATCACCAATAAAATACAGTCTAACCTGACCTTGTCATTCAATGGTGTTACTATCACTGAATCTCCCAGTGTCAAATTCATGGTGGGTAATCATTGCTCAGAAACTCACTGGTCTCGCCACATGAACACAGTAACTATAAGAGCAGGTCCGAAACTAGGAATACAGCGGCGAGTAACTCACATCCTGACTTCCAAATGTCTGTCCATCATCTACAATGCATAAGTCAGAAGTGTGATAGAAGACTCCCAATTTGCCTGAATGACTGCAGCCCCAATAACACTCAAGAAGCTTTACACCATCCAGAACAAAGCAGCCAGTTTGAAAGTCCCTTCATCCACAATGCTCCACCATCAACGCTCAGCAGCAGCAGCAGTATTTTACTATCTACATGCTGCAATGGAATGATTCACCAAAGATCCTCAGAGACCATCTTCCCAACTCATGACCATGTCTATCTAGAAGGACACGGGCTACAGATGTATGGGAATACCATCATCTTCAGGTTCCCTCCAAGCCATTCACCATCCTGACTTGGAAATTTATCACCGCTCCTTCACAGTCACTGGGTCAGAATCCTGGGATTCCCTCCCGAATGGCATTGGAGGTCAACCACAGCAGGTGGAGTGTAGCGTTAAACAAGGTAGCTCACCACCACCTTCTCAAGGGCAATTAGGGTCAAGCAATAAATGCTGGCCCAGCCAGTGACTCCGAGATTCACGAAATAAATAAATAGAAATTAATAAAGGAAGGTTGCTGAGGTGTCACAGGGATCAGTGCTTGCGGCCCAGCTGTTCACAATGCTCTGCAAACATTTGGTTGCTGGAATCAGATACAATATATCCCAGCCTGCCTACAGCACTAACGGATGTGGGATTGTGAGTGGGTGAGGAGGATGTAAAAAAGCACCGAGAAGACTAAGAAAAGTGGAGTGAATGGGTAAATACGTGACAGACAGAGAACAATGTGGATAGAGGTGACGGTGTGCTCTTTGGTGGAAACGATAAATTGGCAGCCTACCATTTGGAAAGGATTGGTAGAAACATGTTGATCGACAAAGGGACGTATGCTCCTGTTTGTTGTTTCCTTCTGCATAAACCTCTGAGGCCCATGCAGCGCAGTGAGTTCTGCAACCAGAAGTCAATACTGGGCTTGGCATTGGCACGCTGCCCAGTGTATGCAGACCCAAGAAGTGGGAGCTGTAACATTGAAAAGGATCTGCATCTCCTTGTACACCAGTCGCTGAAAGTCATATTGCAGAAACAGAAAGCAGTGAGGAAGATAAATGGTGTGTTGACCTTCATTTCAGGGGGATGTGAGTCCAGGAGAAAAGGTGTCTAACTGCAGCTGTACAAGGCCTTGGTGAGATATCATCTTGAACATTGTGCACTCTTGTGGGGAGTTTTTGGTCTCCTTACCTAAAAAAGGACAAACCTGACATTGATGGAGAGCAGTGAAGGATGACCAGACTGATCTCTGGGATGACGGACTTGTGGTGGGAGTAGAGTTTGGGTTGACTGGGCCTGTATTCCATGGGATTTAGGAAAATGAGTGGAGATCTCAGTGAAATATACAAAACTCTGACAGGGTGAGACAGATTGGAAGCAGGGATGATAGTTCCTCTGGCTGGGACTTCGAAAACAAGGAGCCACAGTATTAGGTACAGGCAGTCACTTTGCATTGAGATAATAATAAATGTCTGCTCTCACTGACTGGGGAACCTGGGGAATTCTCTCGCACATGGAAACCAAGGCACTGATTATAAATAAGGATTTAGAGACAGTAAAGGGATGGTAGGAGAGCAGGAGTATGGTGTGGAAATGAAGGACCAACCAACATTATATTGAATTGGTTAGCAAACTCGATGGACCAAACGTACAACTGCACCGCCTATTTTATAGCTTCCCAAGGTTACTCACATTAACGGATATGTATATCGTGTGGGGTAAGTGCATTGAGGAGAGTTTTTCCATAAACTAGAATGGGGAGGCTAAATGTGTTTTCCATTCCCGATGTTTCTGTACAGTCTGTGGGAAAACACTGTAAATGCTGTCACAAGCTCTCAGATGTTAGAAAGGAGGTTTGTGCAGGGTCGACAGGACTGTGTTCCCATTCCCTTTTCCGATACTGATGCTGCGGCCGGGTGTTCTGTCCGGTTTCATCCTTTCAGACCTCGGAGTAGTTTGATACAAATGAGTGCCCTTGCTTGTGGTTCAGAGACCATTGAAATGTCTATCACGTGTCAGGGTCTTTGGAGTCAGTTTTAGTCCAGCCCAGGAAATCATGGGAGATTCACTTCCTAAAAGTACTTTGGAGAAGGAAATTCTGTTTACAATCCATATTGGCTTCACGGTCACTGTTACTGATCCCAGATTTTAGATCTCGATATTTTATTAATTGTCTTTAACTTCCACCCGCTGCCAGATCATTAGCCTGATCTGGATTAGTAATTCAGTGACATTACCACAACAGCATCATCTCCACATGGGGACCTGTCAAAAGCCACACTGAGCAGGTTATTTCTGTGCTGCTTGACAGCTCTGTCAAAAAGAACTCCCACCAATGTGACTGTCGTGATGAGACTGAAGAGGTGGTAATTGGTCAGATTGTAATTATTCCCCTCTTAGGGGACGGGACATAGGGGAGTAAATTTCCACATTGCCAGGGAGATGTCGGAGTTGGAGCTGGAATGAAACAGCTTCCCCAGGGACACGGCTTGCTGTGCAGTACAAGGTTTCAGTTCTATTGCAGGAATGGTGTCAGGGCCCTTTGTCTGTGTCGTATCTACTGTGTTCAGCTCTTCTCCATGGCACATGCAGCGAATCAAATTGGTTGAAGACTGGCATCTGTGATTTTGTGGGCATCGTGATGAGGGTGAGGTCTATCATCGACTCAATACTTCTGGCAGAAGATGGTGCAGATAAAACATCCTCTTTTACACTGATGTGCAGGTCTGTTCCATTATTTAGGATGGGAATGTTTGTGGAGCCCTCTCCTCCTGTCATTTGTTTAATCGTCCATCATCAATGACTGACTGTGACAGAACTGCAGGGCTTCGATCAGATCTGTTGGTCAAGTCCAGTAGCTTTAATGAGTTAGCATCAGGTTAAAGTTCATGTGAATCTGACTCTGACATGTTCACCCACACTCGTCGCTGAGCCATAGATGGTGTTGATGGTAATGACAGACTGAGGTGTTTCCCGGGCAAAAAGTTACAGGTTGTGGTTGAATGCATGTCTGCCTCTCCTGCTGCTGTGGTCTACAGCACTACGTGAATACGCAGTTTCGAGCTGCAATATCTGCAATGCAATTCTGCTGTCTGTTCCCCAATTCTCACTGAGACCCATTCACCCATCAGCCCTGCACTCAGTGACCTAACCTGGTTTTTGATGTGGCAATACTTCAATTTTCAAACTCTCATTCTGCTGAGGGTCTGTCTCCCCGGGTCTTGCTTCCAACCTGACACATTCCGCAAAAGCATTTAACTGATCTTAATTCAAATATTTAATTCACCTGAATCTTTTTCATTGAGAAATACCATCTTCTGTGTTTAAAGTCAATGTGTTTCCTCTGTTTCTTTCCCTGACCATGATTAAGAGATTTGCAGTGTCAGTGATGCCAGCGTTATGTAGTTTCAGAGGCAACGAATTCTCTGGATTCCCAATCATCTTCACACATTGTATATTTTCTCTTTTGGTTTGATGCCTTATCACACATGGCTGCCTTGTTCTCCCATGAGTATGTTTCAAGTTCTTGGGTTGCATTTCTGGTATTATCTTCCGAATTATCCCCAGAACCTGGTCCCATTGCTGCGCCATGGTCTTTCCTGCTCAGCTCTCCTTCCAAGTAACTCTGGCCAGCTACGCCCGCATGTCTTTGTAGTTACATTGCTAAATTATAACCACATTACATCTTGAAGAGAGCGCTAGATATAAACTGACAGAAGGAGTTTTGCGAGATGGGACACGCAGAATAATTAGTGGATTTCTTAACTAGATACAACGGGAGAATGAGAGAGAGGATATAGATATGGAGATGTGGAAAATGGGGCAACCACATTATCGAAAGAATTAGGTGAACATCCCCAATGTTTTGGCAATGCCTGTGTGCTGTGGTCTTTTGTACAGTACATGTACAACAGAGTAATATGTTCAAATGCTGAGTCTGATGCCAGAATATTTATCTCCAATAATATGACAGACACTAGTTTTGGAAAGAACCCAGCAGACCAAAATATTGAAGTCCCGGTAGAAAGGGGATTAAAGGAAATAAGTTGGGACACCAGAATCAAGAAATTGGAGCACACATCCTGGTAAGAATGAGAGATTAGAGTTGGGAATCCCAGAAAAGGAGGGAACGTTGAGAGGATCAAAACATGTTTCAATGTTTTATCAATTTTATACATCATATGCATCATTTTTCGTTAACTGTGTCTCTGTTGTTCATTTACAATGTGTTGCACACATATGAAAAATGCGACTTATCTGCACACACACATTGATTAAACAGTGTATATAAAATCATTTTTTCACCATTGAAACTGTCCTGTTGTTGTATTACGAGGATACATGAACACCAACTGCCCACCAAAAGACATGACGCACTATCACTATGTTCCATTCATACAGACAAAGAAGGGCACCACTTTGTCTGGTACAAAGCACACACACATACTAAGACACGCAAGGACCTTCTTAGAGGAATGGTATTCTAACCAGAAGTCCATCAATAAACGCATCAATTTAGATCCTGTCTCCATTCTCTTGTTAAAATAACCGGAAATGACATCATCCACTTTAAGAAACCAAGACCTTTAAATAGAGAGGCGGGACATACCACCAGCACTTAAGCAGATACTCCCACTGATGATGTCACCTAGTCATGGTGATGAAACTTCTGAAAACATACCTTCAAGCTCAGTGAGCTAACTTGCATACATATGAATTGTTATTTGTTGTTTACTAGTGCAATTTAGGAGTTCTCTGTCGCTCATGTTTTGACAGATTATGATGTGAGGTGAGCTTTTCTAGGTGTGTGGTTTTAATTAACAGAGAGGTTCGACATTGATGTCATAACAGTTTGGGGCCTTGCCGTGTGGCACTTGGACCTATCTGAACAGATTTGAGATACAACAGGTCGCAGCAAATTCCAACTCATTGCAATTAGTGACTTTGATCTTCAAATAAAACCAGTGGGAAAATTCGTTTAATTTTGTTACTTGTGGTTGGTTAAATGAAAAGTGAGGGAAATGGCTGTTCACATTACTAAAGAGGTTCCCAAATTTTCCAAGGAAGTTTAGAAAGACAGAAGAAGGAGGACATTTGTTAGAATTAGCAAATAGGTTGGAATTGGGTTCAACCAGGGAGAAAAGGGAAGCTGAAATTGTAATGGAGTTGGTCAAGCATTTTGATGTATCAGAGAAACAGGCAACTGCAGTAGAGTTATAAAAACTTAAATTGCAAATGTGGCAACTGGAGTTAGAAGATAAATAAAGGGATGGAAACAGAGAGAGACGAAAGAGAAAGAGAGGAAAAAGAAAGAGAGAGGGGATTTGAAATTCAGAAGTTGGGAATTAGACAAGAAATTTAAATTAACAGGATGGAGATGAAGGGAGAACGTAGGGATGTATACAACTAGGTTAGTAACTTGCCATATTTCGTTGAGAAAATTGTCAAACCCTTTTTCATTTCATTTGAAAAAATGGCTAGGCAGATGACGTGTCCAGTGAACTTGTGGGTAATGCTAGTTCAGACTAAGCTGATGGGCCCAGCTGGTGAGGTATGTGCAGCGCTGTCAGATTAGGGATCAAGAGATTATCAAGATGTTAAATTGGTTATTTTGATTGGTTATGAATTGGTACTAGAAGCATATAGACAGAAGTTCAGAAAAATAGAGACGGAACCAGGTCAGACTTATATTGAGTTTGAAAGAATTAACCACAGTCATTTTGACAGGTGGGTGCTGGCCTTAAAAATGGATAAGACCTGTGAGGCTTGAAGGGAGATTAATCTGCAGGAGAAGTTAAAAGACTCACTTCCAGAGATAGTAAGAATTCATGTGACTGAATAGGAAGTTCAAGAAGTGAGAAGCACGGCAGAAATGACAGGTAAATATGCATTGTGGAATGTGATAAAATTTAGCTTCTGGCAGGAATTTCATCCTGTGAGGGATAGAAATTGGGAGAAGGGACAATCACACATTACAAAGCGAACAGTAGCTCACAATATTTTACCACAGGGGAAGAAAGAAGCCCAAGGGGGTTGAAAGGTGGTGAAAGGCCTCAGGTGTTCTCACTATAAGGCACTGGAACACATAAAATGACAGTGTTGGTGGTTTAAGAAGGGCACAGGGAAAAAGTTGTTTTCACTGCAGTAAGCTGGGACACACCGTGCTGGGCGTTAAAGGAAGACACTTTGGGGAAAGATGCGGTCGAAGAGGCTAAGCCCAGTGGCATTAGTGAAACTGGTAAAGGAGACCCCAAGTGGAGCCGAGGAGCTGCAGGAAATTGCACAGCCGAGGCAAGGGCTGGGTATGGAGGCAGTGCCTGATCTCTCAAAAGAATTCACCTCTGTAGATAAAGTTTACTCAGAAAGAACAGGGGGAGAAGGACAAGAAGTTATAATTTTGTGAGATACGGGATCTGCTCAGTCTGTAATAGTTGAGAAGTGAGGGGCCGGAAAAGCACAACAGATCAGGCAGCATCCAGACAGCAGGACAATCGAATATCAGGCAGAAACCCATCGTCAGGAACATGGTGGGGGGTGGGGGGGGGGGTGCGCAAAGGGGACTGAAAGATAAATACGAGGGTAGTAGCTGAGCTGATGGAAGGGTCATTGGGAAGGCAATAAGATGATGTAGGTGGGAGTGATATGTCGGAGGGTAGGGTGAAGTCGATAGGTGGAAAGGAAGATGTCTAGTTAGGGCAGTCCAAGAGGGCAGTGCTAGGTTGTACGGTTGGATCTGGGAGAGGTTGGTGGAGGGGAGATTTGAAATTTGGTGAAGTCAACATTGATGCGGAACAGTTTGAGGGTTCCAGCTGTCCTACCACTGATAGGAGTCCTATCACCCTCCTCACCGACCTATCACCATCACACCCCACTTGCATCTACCTATCGCCTTCCAAGCTCCCTTCCACCCAGCTCCACCCCCACCCTCCCATTTATTTCTCAACCTCCTTCCCCCTCCCTTACCTCCCACTTTCCTGATGAAGGATTTATGCCTGAAAAGTCAAAGCCCCTGCCCCTCGGATGCTGCCGACGTGCTGTGCTTTTCCAGTCCCACACTTTTCAACTCTCATCTCCAGCATCTGCAGCCCTCAATTTCTCTCACCCTCTAATAGGAAGAGATGAAAGTTTTTTTCACTCTTTCTGGCATGTTAATCAAGAGTGTGTTAATTTGTGGAATGGGGACAGAAATTAAGTATTCCCTTGTGTAACATCAGGATGGAATGCCAAATCAAGGTTGGGGAAGTAACAGTGACAGTGAGTAACAGAGTGTCATTTCCAGGAATACAGTTTGTTCTTGGGAACGATTTAGCAGGATGCGAGGTGGGAGAGGCACCCCTTGTGGTGGAGAAGCCAAAGGAAGACTAGGGAATTGGTGAGTTAAAAGAAAATTACCCAGGAATTTTTCCAGACTGTGTAGTAACAAGATCCCACTGTCATAAGTTACAGCAGGAAGGAAAAACGAACGAAAAAGACAAATGGTTTGATGCTCAGTGAACTGACCCCCTGTTTGATGCAACGGTGCAGGAAAAACCTGAACAGGCAGAGGACCAGGCAGGGGGGTTTAGTCCAGAAAGGTGAATGGACTTACAACAGATATATACTCACACATTCACACACACATACACATGCACACACACAGAAAAGGAATCAGAATATATGGTTGAACGTTATTAACTTAAAGATAGAATCATAAAATTAAAATGGAGACCCCGATAGGTTACTGCAGACGGGAAATGGGCCGAAGTGCACCAGATTGTGTTAGCAGTAACGTACAGTGTTACGGGTAGCTCATAAACTAACTGCAGACAGTCACTTAGGTGTACAGAAGACTCAGGCTAAGGTACAGAAGTGTTTCTAGTGGCCTGGAATGTACAAGGACACTGTTAATTTTTCTTGTACATGACATACATCCCAAATGGTAGGTAAGTAACAGGCAGTAATAAAACCAGAACCTTTCTTGCCAATTCCTGCATTCGAAGAACCTTGCACGTGGGTTATGATTAATTGTGTAGCTCCCCTTTCTAAAGTAAAAGTGGAAACCAATATTTGCTGACTATATTGGATGTGTCTACCAGATTTCCAGAGGCAATTCCATTATTGGAGTGTCAAGGCAAAAAGGGAAGTGGAGGAGTTGGTAGCTTTCTTTACTCGCTGTGGGCTGCCCAGAGAGATTCAGTCAGACCAAGGGTCTCATTTTATCGCTCAGCTGTTTAAGGAAGTCATGGATGGCTTAGGCAGACAGCACTTCAAATCAAGGGCATCCTATCCTGAATCCCAGGGAGCCTTGGAAAGTTAGCATCAGACGCTGAAGACTATGTTAACAGCGTACTGTCAGGGTTGGCCAAATGATTGTGATAAAGGTGTCCCATTAAATTGTTTGCTATTAGAGATGTCCCAAATAAATCTACTCACTTTACGTCTGTTGAGTTAATATTCGTACATGAAGTGAGAGGTCCTTTGAAATTAATTAAATATAAATTGACAGGACCGAAGTTGGAAATCTCACACCTGGATTCTGTGTGTGAGGTGAAGGAGAGAGTAGACGGAGTAGGTGAGTTTGCTAAATAGTATCTGAAGAGAACAGCATAGAGTGAAGCAGGTGGCAGATAAAAACTCAGAAACTTTGAAGATTTCCCGTGGGGATGACGTATCAGTATCGCCACCAGTGGTAGGAAATCCCTTCAAAGCCAGGTTTAGTGGCCCCATTCAAATTTTTTAAAATGTGGAGTCAGTTAAACAATCTAGTAAAGATACCAGAGATGACAAAAAAAAACTTTATCGAGTATTTAATATGGATGAATAATGCACCAGCCACATTTCAGACTCAGAAACAGAGTTGTGGCCATATGAACAAATTGTGCAGCTTATCTGTATGATGTAGTGATCTTTAGCAAGTGATTGAAAGCACACATGTTACAGTTGGCAGAACATGCTGAACGATTACAAGAAGAAAACTTGGTAATAAACTTAAAGAAAACAGAATTCGCGAAGGTAGAGGTGATGTTCTTGGGACATTACATTGGCCATGGAAGGTTGACCCCATGGAACACAAAGACCGAAGGGCTTTGAGTAATTTCCACAACCATCCTCGAAGAAAAAGGTGCTTCGATTTTTGGAACTGAGTGGATTCTATTGGAAGTTTGTTCCAAACTTCAGCAGCGTATGGGCACCACTGATGGATTTACTAAAGAAGAACACAGAATTGTGGTGGACAGAACAATGCCAGGGGGTATTTGAGAATTTTAAAGCAGGATTAATCAGCGTACGAGCTTTAGCTACACCAAATATTTTGAAAACCTTTGAAAATTGTGTTTGATGCTCGGGATATAGGGGTCAGAGATGTATTGATACAGAAAGAGGATGATGGAATTGAATGGCTAATTGGCTACTTGTGGAAAAAACTCAATATCCACCAGAAAAAAAATAAAAAATCTCCATTATTGAACAAGAATGATTAAGTTTCACACTGGCCTGACAATATTTTAATGTGTATATGACAAACAAATTGTCGGAGATGGTTGTGGACAATGACAAATCTCTCGCATTTTTTGGAATATTTAAAGACCAGAATATGAGACAATTTCATTGGAGTCTTACCTTACCGACTTTAAACTTACAAAATGTACATGCTGTGGCCCCTACAATGTGATAGCAGATGGGTTTTCGCGGATTTAAAGGAAAGCAGTGTAGATAAGATTTGACTTATTACAGTGTTGTATTGGTATGCAGAATTAATATGAATGATATAACTGAGATTAATACTTTTATATTTCATATAGTTCGGATTAAGAATTAGAGGAAAAGAAATGTAGCCATCTTTTCAGTCTGCTGGTTCATTTTATTTTCTGAAGCGGGAAGATGTTATGAAAACAAAAACATGTATGGGCACTTTAAGACAGATCGGGTTTTGTTGAATAGAAATTAAAGCCACAGATGCCAGCTAAAGGTCACACTGTTCCACATGTCACCATTAGCTGAGAAATGGATACCTGAGTGTTGGTTGCTGTTTTGACAGCCATTCAAATCCAACCAAAGAGTTTAAATAATGCTCAGGATACCAGAAACCAACAGAATTTGAATATTATTGTTTGGACACCTGGACAGCAATCAAATTATGAGAATTATTATATCATGGGGAGTATATAAACCCAGCATTTTGAAAATAGAGGGAGAGCCACTGCCATCCAACAGCAGAGTAACTGCTGTAGAGCAGGAGTGCTAACTGGCCATCTCAAACACTCTCTATCAAAGACACATGTTCATGTAAACCTACTTGCAATAAAAAAAATGACGAAGGGAGATCAGCAGCTGAAAGAGTGAACACAGCGGGGAAGATAGAGACTGTATGGTCTTGAGATTTTAATGTTTCGTATGTGGGTTGTTGGAACAGCATATTTTTACAGAGTTGGAGTCAGATAGTAAGTGGCTAAGAAAAGAGGGGCTTGTATTTGTGAATAGTTGTTGTTTAGAGTTCACTATTAAAGTTAAGAAACTAACTTGATAATTTTTGTTTAAATAGTGGAATGTAGGAGATCTGTGTCACTCTTATTTTAACAGATTACAAGGTGAGGCAAGCTTTTCTGGGTGTTTGGGTTTAATTAACAGGGGGTTCGAGTCCACCTTGAAAATGTCCATCCACGCTAAACCCATTTCCCTGCAGTTGGCCCATATGCTTCCAGTCCTTTCCTATCCACATATTTATCCAAATGTTTTTGAAATGTTGTTAATGTACCCCCCTCAACCATATCTGCTGGCAACTCATCCACGTACCAGCCCTCTGTATAAAGAAGTGGCCCCTCAGGTTCCCTTTTATTCCTTCCCCTTTAACCTTAAACTGATCCCCGCTAATCCTCGATTCTTTACACCTTGGAAAAAGACTGAGAGCTTAACCTATCCATACCCCTTGTGATTTTATACAGCTCTATAAGGACTCCCTCAGTCTCTTACACACTAAAGAAAAGGCCCTAGCTTGTCCAACCACTCGCTATAACTCAGACCATTGGGTCCTGGCAACGTCTTTGTAAATTTCTTCTGCACTCTTTCTAATTTAATAACATCCTCCCCATGACAAGGTGACAAAACTGAAGACAATACTCCAAGTGTGGCCTTACCAAAGTCCTGTGTAACTGTAACATAAGGTCCCAACTTCTATCCTCAATATCCTGCCTGATGAAGGCCAATATGCCAAAAGCCTTCTTCACTTCCCTGTCTACCTGTGACTCCACTCTCAGAGAACAGTGCACCTGAACACCAAGGTCCCTCTGCCCACTGCACCCCTTAAGCCCTCCCATTCACCACAAAACTCCTACCTTGATCGGAGTTTCCAAAATGCAAGACCTCACGCTTCTATATTAAATTCCATTTGCCATTTCTCGGCCCACTTGCCCACCTGATTAAGGTCCTGCTGCAATTTTTGATAAACATCCTCACTGATCATGCTCCCACTTATTTTAGTGTCATCTGCAAACTTACTAATCATACCTTCTACATTCTCAACCAAATCATAGATAACAAACAGCAATGGACCAAGCCTCCGGTCTGACAAACATCTTTCCACTAAACCCTCTGCTTCCGACCATCAAGCCAACTGTGTATCCAATTGCCCAGTTCCCCCGCATTCTACGAGATGTAACCTTCCTGAGCAGCCTGCCATTTGGAAACTTATCAAAGGCCTTACTGAAATCCATAGAGACTACATCTATCACTCTGCCCTCATCAAACGTCCTGGTAACTTCATCAAAGGTCTCTAAGAAATTTGGGAGGCATGATCTCCCACTCACAAGTCTATGCTGACTGCTCCGAATCAAACCCTGTGTAAGTAATGGGTGCAGTCAATGGTATGCTGTCCTTCATTGTAAGATGATTCGAGTACATGAGTAAAGCCATCTTCCGGCTGTTGTAGAGCCTTGCTGAGAGAGCATTTGGGGCACTCTCTACAGATTTGATCTCCTTTGTAATAAATGATTCCCTTACCACAGACACGGGTGATGGTAACATGGGGAAAGAGTGAAGAAGCTGAGTGTTTAATCTGTAGAGCTGTGAGAGATGAAGAAATGGTGATCCTGAAACACGAGGAGTGGCAGCGATCAGTTATTTCCAAAACAGACATTGATAGGGAGAGAAATTCCATACTTTACCCAGGATTGATTGGTTTGATTTATTGTCACGTGTACCTCAGTACAGGGAAACACTTTGTTTATGAGCAGTGGAGGAAGATCATAGTAAGCATGGCCAGACAGATCATAGGGTGGAAATAGACTTGGACAGAGTAAGGATTACAGGTTACACTGCACAGGACATGCACTAGACAAGATCAACATGAACAAAATCACCATTATTTGAACTTAGAGAGTCCATTCATCAGTCTAACGTGACTTTCCTCATAGTTTATTTGCCTAAATTAACTCTCCCCACGTTATTGTGCAGTCGGAGAGTGAACCCGTCCTGAACATCAGGTTGCTCACAATCCCCAACAGCAGCCACAATACCTCCGTCTGAAACAGGTAGCCATTCCCATCAGCTTCCGCCCTGCATAGAGAACACCAGTCTGTCTTCGTGGAGATGGAAGATGCCTTCTTAAGACTTCACACAAGACATATGGCTTCCCTGCCCACCTCAAGAAAACCATGTTAAAGTCCCACATGTGTATCATAAACAACGGAGCCAAGAGAAACAATGTGGAACAGTCTGTTTGTGGGGCCTCTGCCCCACTTGTTCATCATGTTAGAGCATCAATTAGGAGACAGTGAGGACTGCCAATTCTGGAGATGAGAATAGACCATCAATTGCTGGAAAAGCACAGCAGGTCAGGCAGCATCCGAGGACCAGGAGAATCGACATTTTGGGCATAAGACATTCATCAGGAATCACCAAAAAGTACCTCATTCTGCCCCCGTGTAAGTGTATTGAGGTGGGAATGGCCTCCTGCTGTTCCTGTGTAAGTGACTCAAGGGAGTGATTGGCTTCAACCTCGTCCGATTGGACAGGGCCAAGGGCCTGACTGATTAACCCTGGTTCCTGTTTGACAGCTCATTGTACTGACTCATGGAACATTGCTGCAGCTTTAAGAGGTTATTTTGTCCGGGTTTCTTTTATGAGAGAGATTGAACGATCGTTACCAAGCTTGCCAGTTAAGACCACTTGAGTAACAGCTAGGGCGGCCTTGTGTTTATTTTAATGCAGCCTGAATGGGTGTGGCCAGCTCTCACAGATTAGGATCTCTGTGTTTTGGTTTCTCAGTAACATCAGAAACTATTGGAGTCTCCACAGAGTTGGAAACTTCAGTGAAAGTCTTCTGGCTGCTACCCTCTCTGAAATTTCTCTTGATACTGTTTTTAATTCTTGGATTGAAGAAATATTTGTGACAATCTGTGTCTGAATATTTCTTTTTGCCAAGGGCTGTGTTTATGGGATTTCCCTATATTGGAACAGTTCATCAGTAATAGTTCCTAGATCTATTATTCTGTTAAGCTGTCCAATAGAATTACGTTATTCTAAATTCCTCTTTCTTTGGTTTCATTTTATCTTTCGTGTTTAAGTAGATGGTGATTTGCTTCACACCGAGTAGCTTGACCAGTCACATTGCATCTGGAACAGACACTTTACATTTCCTTTAAAATAAGAAAACATTAGAATCTAGGCTACCGCCTTCAAATATTTTCCAGGCGCTCTGGTGTAGTCCATCACACTAGACTCCTTCCCTTCCTGAGTAATAGGGTGAAGGCACTGAATGGGCTGTCCCTGTTCTTCTCCAATAGTGTCAATGGGCTGAATGGCTTCCTCATATTCCTGTGAAACCAGCCTGAGGTGCTGAATGAAGTCTTGTTTTACTGTGGCAATGTGCAGTGCCCGCCAGTGCTGTTACATGAATGTTACCGACACTTTAACAGCACAAGTCTCAATGGAATCTGAATCCTGCTACACACGGACAAAGACCAGTTCAGGAGCTGACGGGGGACAAAATGTTCTGAACATTGTGGAACCTTCAGTGATCATCCCCACTTCTGATCTTATGGTGGGGAGGTTCAGGGTGGGGAGACATTGATGAAGCAGCTGAAGGTGTTTGTGAAGAGGAAGCTACTCTGAGGATCTCCCACAGAGGTGACCCAGGACTGAGATGATGAACATCTTCCTTTGTGCCATGTTTGACCCCAAACACTGGAGAGGTTACTCTGATTCCCATTAAGTTCAGTTTTGTTAAGCTCCTTTATGTCAACAGAAGTCAACCATTGCCTTGATATCGGGGCCAGTCATTTTTATCTGAACGCTTGACGCAACCTCTTTTGTTCACGTCAATAGGCCATGATGTAGGAGCAGCAAGTGTTTTCTTCAAACAGGTGATATTGAATGTCAGGATCACTCTTCTCAAGAGTGTTCGGGAAGCTAGATGACGGAACGTATTTGAAGAGGAGATAGATGGAAATTGACCTGTCAGAGAGTTGAGGGCGATGAAGAATTGGATAGGAAAGAAGATTTGAGACCAGGAGCAGATCAGTCATGATCTTAAAGAAGGGCAAGGCAGGCTTGGGGAGTGAACAACATGCCCCTGTTTCTGATGTTCTCCGATTCTGTTATTGGAAAGTTAGTGGGTGTTATTTTCATGAATGTTCTGTTATTGAATGTTGCAGACAGGGAGACCAGAGGATTTTGTGAGCCATCCCTGAGTGAGGTATGGGGGCTGTATTCACATTGAATCTGAGTGTACAACATGCCCAACAAATAAAGCACAAGTTGCAGAGAGGGGAAGCTCTGTGAAGAGAGATGAGGGGCCTCTTTCATACCAAGCCTGAGTTTTCCAATTACATTTCCCAATTCACTTCAAACCGTGTGGGACAGTACTGAGGGGCTGAAATGTCTCCTGTGTTTCTGTGCAACAGGTTATAGGAGTAAGTAACCTCCAACTGCTCCTGTCTAGCGGGTTTGAGGGGCTGAATGGAACACAGGAACATGGGACTGAGGAGCAGGAGTGGGTCATTAGATACTTTGAGCCTTCTCCACCAGGCACTAAAATTGTAGCTGATCAGGTTGGGGTCTCAGCCCCACTTTCCTGTCTGTATCCCATTGTGCACTTCTTTGTCAAATATTTAACTAACGCAGCTTTCAATCAATGTGAACATGGAGACACGATAACCTTCCACTGAAGAGAATTCCGACTTGAAAAGTCCTTTCAGAATTATTCATCATCCATCTTATAGAATCAGAGAGTCATGCAGAATGGAAACAGACCCATTAGTCCAATCTGTTCACTCCGATCAGATATCAAATCTGATTTCGTCCCATTTGCCAGCATTTGGCCAATATTCCTTCTGTGATTGTACCCGCCTTGACCACTTCCTCTGACTGCACTTTCTGTCCACACACCACTCTCTGTGTGAAATATTTATCTTCTCGTCCCTTCTAAATCATTCGCCCTCTCCCCTCCAACCTCTGCTGTCTTGTTCTGGACTCCCCTATCCTTGGGAGTAGAACATGGCTGTTCAGAATATCCATGTCCCTGATGATTTTATAAACCTCTATAATGTTGCCTCTCAACCTCTCACACTCCAGGGGGAAGCACCTCAACGTAATTAGCCTCTCCCTAAAGCTCAAACGTCCAGTCCTGGAACATCCGTGTAAGTCATTTCTGCAGAAAACCGAGTTGTACGCAGTATTCTTAAAGCGGCCTCACCAACATCCTGTACAGATGCACCATACCACCACAACTCCTGTACTCAATGCTCTGACTGATTAAGGCAAATGTGCCAAATGTGTTCAGCACCACGCTGTCTACCTGCGACTCACTGCTACAGGTGATCATGTACGTAAACATTAGAAAGTTAACATGATGGTAGTGCCAGCAGATAGGAGGACCAGTGATACATTAATCATTATTGAGATTAGATTGTGTTGGAAACATGAGCTTAACATGTCAGGAAGGGAAATCAAATCAATGGGTTCAGGGTGATTAATATACAAAATAACAGATAGCCCGGAGTGAGTTACAGACTGGAATCGAATCGAGGCGTTCAGGTGGTTAATATACAGAATACCAGATACCCCGGAGCGAGTTACAATCTGGAATCTAATCAAGGGGTTCAGGGTGGTTTATATACGAATAACAGATACCCCGGATTGAGTTACAATCTGGAATCTAATCGAGGGATTCAGGGTGGTTTATATAGAGAATAACAGGTAGCCCGCAGTGAGTTACAGCCTGGAATCTAATTGCAGGGTTCAGGGTGGTTTATATACAGAATAACAGATAGCCCAGAGTGAGTTACAGCCTGGAATCCAATTGAGGGGTTCAGGGTTGTTCATAAACAGAATAACAGATAGCCTGGAATGTGTTACAGGTTGGAACCTAATCGAGTGGTTTAGGATGGTTTATGTACAGAATAACAGATGCCATGGAGTGAGTTACAGTCTGGAATCTAATCGAGGAGTTCAGGGTGGTTTATATACGGAATAACAGATAGCCTGGAGTGTGTTACAGATTGGAAACTAATCGAGGGATTTAGGATGGTTTATGTACAGAATAACAGATAGCCCGGAGTGAGTTACAGCCTGGAATCTAATCGAGGATTTCAGGGAGTTTTAGATACAGAATAACAGATAGCTCGGAGGGAGTTACAGCCTGGAATCCAATCGAGGGATATGTTAACCTTTTTATGTGAAATAACTTGTAACTGGGAGTGAGTCATAAAGTGTACTATTGGCCAAGTGGTTTCAAATCTTGACTCAAATAAACATAATGCAGTCACAAACTACACAACTTTACTGACTCCCAATTTTCCTTGTTTGAGGACTATCCTCCTCTGTTTTCCCCTTACACTGAAAGTATTAATATACCTTTTATACTGCACTGACATTCTGGTTATAGTGCTACCTATCTCTCACTGTCTCATTTATATTCAATCCTGTTGAAAGATACTTAAACCAACAGAGACACAAAGTTCCAGAAAAGCTTTGTTCAATTGCAGGTGCATTATTTTCTTTTATTTGTAGATAACACACAATTTGAACCCACAGAAGGTCAGTGTGGAATTTGAGCAACCCTTCAATTTGGGATGAGGCCTAGCCAGGCAGGATTCTGATTCAACGCTGCAAATCTACAATTCAGTGGCTGAGTTCTATCAGGTTTTGTATAGTATGTCTCTCTCATATATTAGGAGCTTGGAAAGTAAGGCAGACCTTACTGGAATGTCACATTGTCTCTCCGCATTCACTGTAAAAAGGTTCTGGGATTTGCATTTTATTCAACTTCAAAGAGCTGTCTCCATTTCCTATCTCTGCTAGCATCAATGAATGGAAATGGCTTTTGACACGTTGCCCCCTCTCCCTTGCTGAATGTATTCCTGACACAAATCGGTCAGGCATACATTTTAGATTTGTCCACAGCCACCATTTTATATCAGTAAAACTACACGACTACTGTGTGCAGTTCTGATCTCCAAATTTGAGGAAAGACATTCTGGCTATTGAGGGAGTGCAGCGTAGGTTCACGAGGTGAATTCCTGGGATGGTGGGATTACCTTACACTGAAAGACTGAAGCGACTGGGCTTGTATACCCTTGAGTTTAGAAGACTGAGAGGGGATCCGATTGAGACGTATAAGATGAAAGGATTGGACATTCTGGCATCAGGAAACATGCTTCCGCTGAGGGGTGAGTGCCGAACCAGAGGACACAGCTTAAAAATACGGGGTAGACCATTTAGGACAGAGATGAGGAGAAACTTCTACACCCAGAGAGTGGTGGCTGTGTGGAATGCTCTGCCCCAGAGGGCAGTTGAAGCCCAGTCTTTGGATTCATTTAAGAAAGAGTTGGATAGAGCTCTCAAAGATAGTGGAATCAAGGGTTATGGAGATAAGGTAGGAACAGGATACTGATTAGGAATGATCAGCCATGATCATATTGAATGGCGGTGCAGACTCTAAGGGCTGAATGGCCTACTCTTGCACCTATTGTCTTTGTCTATTGTCTATTGAGTGTGTATAAAATAGGAAAAGCAGGAGAGACTGGCAACATCAATGCAGTTTGAAAATATATAAACCATTGAATACGCACACAGAATCACACACAAACAGACATGCACAGACACACCGAATCACACACACAGAGATACAGACACCTTCCAGGAGCTGTCTCCATTTCCTATCTTGCAAGAGAATTCATGTTATGATGATGCATTCATGCAGGACAGTAAACAGCTTTTGAGACTTTCCCCATTGTGACAGAAATTCAGCCCCAATCTGAAACTTGGAGATATGTAACAGGACAGAAATGAACCAGGAGCTTTCTGTGTTCTTGCTCTCAATGTAACATTTGACCATTTAGTTTATCTTGTCTTCGGCCTAACATCCAACAAGGATCACTTCACAGATCCAATAACAGATCCCCAGGAGTGAGTTCCAGACTGAAATCTAATTGAGGCGTTTAGGGTTTACACACAGCAGAAGAGATACCCAGGAGTGAGTTACAGACTGGGATCTAATCGAGGGGTTCCGGGTGGTTTACATACAGAACAACAGATAACAAGGAATGAGTCACAAAATCACGGAGTCATACAGTCATAGAGATGTACAGCATGGAAACAGGCCCTTTGGTCCAACCCGACCATGCCGACCAGATATCCTAACCTACTCTAGTCTCTTTTTCAAGCACTTGGCCCATCTCCCTCCAAACCTTCCCATTCATATACCCATCGAACTGCATTTTAAATGTTGCAATTATACCAGCCCCCACCACTTCCTCTGACAGTTCATTCCATTCATGTACCACCCTCTGAGTGAACAAGTTGCCCCTTAGGACTCTTTCATATTACCTCTCACACTAAACCCTTTTGTTCTTTACTCCCCACCCCAAGGAAAAGACTTTATCTATTTATACTATCCATGCCCGTCATGATTTTATAAACCTTGATAAGGTCACCCCTCAGCCTCCGACACTCCAGGGAAAAAAGCCCCAGCCTATACAGCCTCTCCCTGTGGCTCAAATCCTCTAACCCTGGCATCCTCCTTGTAAATCTTTTATGAACACTTCCAAGTTTCACAACATCCTTCCGATAGGAAGGAGACCTGAATTGCACGCCATATTCCAACAGTGGCCTAACCCATGTCCAGTCCAGCCACAACATGACCTCTCAATGTCTATACTCATAACTCTGACCAATAAAGGAAAGCATACCAAACGCTGTCTTCATTATCTTATCCACCTGCCACTCTACTCTCACGGAGCTACGAACCTGCACTTCAAAGTCTCTTGGTTCAGCAACTCTCCCTCGGACTTGACCATTAAGATATAAGTCCTGCTCAAATTTGCTTTCTCAAAATGCAGCGCCTTGTGTTTATCGAAGTGGAATAGAATTGAAGGTTTTGGGGTGTTTTTGAAACATGCCAGTCACATGTACATGGAAGTGAGTTACACGTTGGAATCTAATAGAGAGGGTTCCGGGTGATTCATATAATTCCTACAGTGGGGAAACAAGCCCTTCAGCCCAACAAGACCACACTGATCCACAGAAGAATAACCCATCCAGATCCACTTCCCCACATTTACCCCTGACTAATGCACCTCAGCTACACATCCCTGAACACTGTGGACAAATTTGGCAGGGTTTGGATTGGATGGTTAATATACAGACTAACAGATACTCAGGAGTATGATACAGACTGGAATCTAATCAAACGATTGAAGTGGCTAATGTACAGAGTCCCTTAAAATTGGAAGTCAGTTACAGATTGGAATTTTATGAAGGGATTCAGGACGATTATGTGTACAATAACAGATACCCCAGAGTGAATTACAAACTGGAATCTAATCGAGGGTTTCAGGGTGGTTTATATGCAGAATAACAGGTCGCCCGGAGTGAGTTATAGAGTCATAGAATCATCGAGATGTACAGCATGGAAACAAACCCTTAGGTCCAACCTGTCAATGCCGACCAGATATCCCAACCCAATCTAGTCCCACCTGGCAGCACCTGGCCCATGTCCCTCCAAACCCTTCTTATTCATATACTCATCCAAATTCGTCTTAAATGTTGCAATTGTACCAGCCTCCACCACTTCCTCTAGCAGCTCACTCCATACACGTACCACCTTCTGCGTGAAAACGTTGTCCCTTAGGACTCTTTCATATCTTTCCCCTCTCAAACTAAACTTATGCCCTGTGGTTCTGGACTCCCTTACCCCAGGGTAAACCTCGATAAGTTCACCCCTCAGCCTCCGACACTCCAGGGAAAACAGCCCCAGACTGTTCAGCCTGTCCCTGTAGCTCCAATCCTCCAACGCTGGCAACATCCTTGTAAATCATTTCTGAACCCTTTCAAGTTTCACAACATCTTTCCGACAGGAAGGAGACCAGAATTGCACGCAATACTCCAAGAGTGACCTAACCAATGTCCTGTACAGCTGCAACATGACCTCCTAACTCCTGTCATCGGTACTCTGACCAATAAAGGAAAGCATACAAAACGCCTTCTTCACTATCCTATCTACCTGCGACTCCACTTTCAAGGAGCTATGAACCTGCACTCCAAGGTCTCTCTGTTCAGCAACACACCCTAGGACCTTACCATTAAATGTAGAAGTCCTGGTAAGATTTGCTTTCCCAAAATGCAGCACCTCGCATTTATCTGAATTAAACTCCATCTGTCACTTCTCAGCCCATTGGCCCATCTGGTCGAGATCCTGTTATAATCTGAGGAAACCCTCTTCGATGTCCACTACACCTGCAATTTTGGTGTCATCTGTAAACTTACTAACTGTACCTCTTATGCTCGCATCCAAATCATTTATGTAAATGACAAAAAGTAGAGGGCCCAACACTGATCCTTGTGGCACTTCACTGGTCATAGGCCTCCAGTCTGAAAAACAACCCTCCACCACCACCACCCTCTGTCTTCTACCTTTGAGCCAGTTGTGTATCTAAATGGCGACTTCGCCCTGTATTCCAAGACATCTAACCTTGCTAATCAGTCTGCCATGGGGAACCTTGTCGAATGCCTTACTGAAGTTCATATGGATCACATCTACTGCTTTGCCCTTATCAATCTTCTTTTTTACTTCTTCAAAAAACTCAATCAAGTTTTTGAGACATGATTTCCCACGCACAAAGCCATGTTAACTATCCCGCATCAGTCCTTGCCTTTCCAAATTCATGTACATCCTGTCCCTCAGGATTCCCTCCAACAACTTTCCCACTGCCGAGGTCAGGCTCACTGGTTTAGAGTTCCCTGGCTTGTCTTTACCGCCCTTCTTAATCATTGGCACCACGTTTGCCAACCTCCAGTCTTCCAGCATCTCACCTGTGACAATCGATGATACAAATATCTCAGCAAGAGGCCCAGCAATCACTTCTCTAGCTTCCCACAGAGTTCTCAGGTACACCTGATCAGGTCCTGGGGATTTATCCACCTTTTACCATTTCAAGAAATCCAGCACTTTCTCCTCTGTATATCTGCAACATTTTGCAAGATGTCACCATCGATTTCCCTGCAGTCTATATCTTCCATATCCTTTTCCACAGAAAATACTGATGCAAAATATTCATTTAATATCTCTCCCATTTATTGTGGCTCCACACAAAGGCCGCCTTACTGATCTTAGAGGGGCCCTATTCTCTCCCTAGTTACACTTTGGTCTTAATATATTTGTAAAAACACTTTGGAATCTCCTTAATTCTATTTTCCAAAGCTATCTCATGTCCGCGTTTTGCCCTCCTGATTTCCCTCTTAAGTATACTCCTACTTCCTTTCTACTCTTCTAAGGATTCACTCGATCGATCCTGCCTATACCTGACATATGCTTCCTTCTTTTTCTGAACGAAACCCTCAATTTCTTTAGTCAGCCAGCATTCCCAATAACTACCAGCCTTCCCTTTCAACCCTGACAGGAAGTTACAGCCTGGAATCTAATTGAGGGGTTCAGGGTGGTTTATATCCAGAATAACAGATATTCTGGGGTGTGTTACAGCCTGGAATGTAATTGAGGGGTTCAAGGAGGTTAGTATACAGAATAACAGATAGCGCGGAGTGAGTTACTGTCTGGAGGCTAATCAATGTCTGTTCACTTTAAGATAGGACGGGTTTTGCTGAATCGAAAGTACAGCCACAGATGCCAGCTAAAGGTCAGACTGTTCCAAATGTAACAATTAGGTGGGAAATGGAAGCCTGAGTTTTGGTTGTTTTTTTGACAGCAATTGAAATGCAATCAAAGAGTTTAAATAATGCTCAGAATATCCGATGCCAATGGAATTTGAATATTATTGTTCGTACACCTGGAAATCAATCAAATTATGAGAATTATTGTATCATTGGAAGTAAATAAATCCAGCATTTGAACACTGGAGGGAGAGCTGCTGCCATCCAACAGCAGAGTAACTGCTGTAGAGCAGGAGTGCTAACTGACCATCTCAAACACTCTCCATCAAAGACACATGTTCATGTAAAACATACTTGCAGTTAAAAAAAAAATGACCCAGGGAGATCAGCAGCTGAAAGAGTGCAGACAGCGGGGAAGATAGAGACTGTGTGGTCTTGAGATTGTAACGTTTAATATGTGGGTTGTTGGAACAGTATATTTTTTACAGAGTTGGAGTCAGATAGTAAGTAGCAAAGAAAAGAGGGGCTTGTATTTGCGAATAGTTTTTGTTTAGTGTTCACTATTAAAGTTAAGAAACTAACTTGCCATTTTTTGTTTAAATAGTGGAATGTAGGAGATCTGTATCACTCATATGTTAACAGATTACGAGGTGAGGCCAGCTTTTCTGGGTGTTTGGTTTTAGTTAACAAAGAGGTTCGACTCCACCTTGTAAATGTACATTCATACTAACCCCATTTCCCTGCAGTTGTCCCATATCCTTCTAATCCTTTCCTATCGACATATTTATCCAAATGCTTTTGAAACGTTGTTAATGCATCCCCCTCAGGCACATCTTCTGGCAGCTCATCCAAGTACCAGCCATTTATGTAAATAAATGGTCCCTCAGGTTCCCTTTTATTCCTTTCCCTTTAACCTGAAACTGATCCCCATTCCTCCTCGATTCTCTAAACTTTGGAAAAGACTGAGAGCATTCACCCTATCCATATCCCTCATGATCTTATACAGCTCTATAAGGACTCCCTCATTCTCCTACACGCTAAAGAAAAGGTCAAAGCTTGTCCAACCTCTCCCTATAACTCGGACCATTGGATCCTGGCAATGTCCTTGTAAATTTCTTCTGCACTCTTTCTAATTACATTATATCCCCCCTATAACAAGTTGACAAAACTGAACACAATCCTCCAAGTGCGGCCTTACCAAAGTCCTGCGTAACTGCAACATAAATTCCCAACTTCTATACTCAATGTCCTGCCTGACGAAGGCCAGTGTGTCAAAAGCCTTCTTCACTGCCCTGTCTACCTGTGACTCCACTCTCAGTGAACCGTGCACCTGAATTCCAAGGTCTCTCTGCCCACTACACCCCTTAAGGCCCGCCCATTCACTGTGAAACTCCTACCTTGATTTGAGATTCCAAACTGCAAGACCTCACACTTCTATATTAAATTCCATTTGCCATTTCTCAGCCCACTTACCCACCTGATTAAGATCCTGCTGCAATTTCTGATAAATGTCCTCACTGATCATGCTGCCATTTATTTTAGTGTCATCTGCAAACTGTCTAATCATGCCTTGTATATTCTCATCCAAATCAGAGATAACAAAAAGCTATGGTCCCAACCTCCAGTCTAACAAGCTTCCTACCATCAACCCAACTGTGTATCCAATTGGCCAGTTCCCCCAGTATTCTACGTGATTGAACCTTCCTGAGCAGCCTGCCATGTGGAAACTTATCATAGGCCATACTGAAATCCAAAGAGACTACATTTACCGCTCTGCCCTCATTAACCTTCTTGGTCACTTCACCAAAGGACTCTAAGAAATTTGGGATGCATGATCTGATCTCCCACTCACAAGTCTATGCTGACTGCTCCGAATCAAACCCTGTGTAAGTAATGGGTGCAGTCAATGGTACGCTGTCCTTCATTGTAAGATGATCAGAGTACATAAGTAAAGCCATCTTCCGGCTGTTGTAGAGCCTTGCTGAGAGAGCATTTGGGGCACTCTCTACAGATTTGATCTCCTTTTTAAGGAATGATCTCCTTACCACAGACACGGGTGATGGTAACAGGAGGATAGAGTGAATAAGCTGAATGTTTAATCTGTAGAGCTGTGAGAGACGAAGAAATGGTGATGCTGAAACACGAGGAGTGGCAGCGATCACTTATTTCCAAAAGATACATTGACAGGGAGAGAAATTCCATACTTTACCCAGGATTGATTGGTTTGATTTATTGTCACGTGTACCTCAGTACAGGGAAACACTTTGTTTATGAGCAGTGGAGGAAGATCATAGTAAGCATGGCCAGACAGATCATAGGGTGGAAATAGACTTGGACAGAGTAAGGCATACAAGTTACACTGAACAGGACATGCACTAGACAAGATCAACATGAACAAGATCAGCATTATTTGATCTTAGAGAGTCCATTCATCAGTCTAACGTGACCTTTCTAATAGTTTATATGCCTAAATTAACTCTCCCCACGTTATTGTGCAGTCGGCGTGTGAACCCTGTACTGAACGTCAGATTGCTCACAATCCCCAACAGCAGCCACAATACATTCCATCTGAAACAGGTAGACATTCCCACCAGCTTCCACCCTACATAGAGAACACCAGACTGCCTTCTCAGAGATGAAAGATGCCTTCTTGAGACTTCGCACAAGACATATGGCTTCCCTGCTCACCTCTTGAAAACCACGTTAAAGTCCCACGTGTGTATCATAAGCAACAGAGCCAAGAGGAACATCGTGGAGCACTCTGTCTGTGCAGCCTCTGCCCCACTTGTTCATCATGTTAGAGCATCATTCAGGAAACACTTAAGACTGCCGATGCTGGAGATCAGAGAAGAGAGTCGATTGCTGGAAAAGCACAGCGGGTCAGACAGCATCCTTGAAGCAGGAGAATCGACGTATTGGGCATAAGACATTCATCAGGAATCAGAATCAATTTCCTCATTCTGCCCCCGTGTAAGTGTATTGAGGTGGGAATGGCCTCCTGCTGTTCCTGTATAAGTGACTCAAGGGACTGACTGGCTTCTTCCTTGTCCAATTGGGCAGGGCCAAAGGACTGACTGGGTTATCCCTGGTTTCTGTTTGACAGCTCGATGTACTGACAAGTGTGATGGTGCTGCAGCTTTAAGAGGTTATTTTGTCCGGGTTTCCTTTAAGAGAGATTGAACGATCGTTACGAAGCTGGTTAGTTAAGACCACTTGAGTAACAGCGAGGGAGGCCTTGGGTTTATTTTAATGCAGCCTGAATGGGTGTGGCCAGCTCTCACAGATTAGGATCACTGGGTTTTGGTTTCTCAGTAACATCAGAAACTATTGGGGTCTCCATAGAGTTGGAAGCTTCAGTAAATGTCTCCTGGTTGCTACTCTCTCTGAATTTTCTCTTGATGCTGTTTTTAATTCCTGGATTGGATAAATATTTGTGACATTCTGTGTCTGAATATTTCTTTTTGCCAAGGGCTGTGTTTATGGGATTTCCCTATATTGGAACAGTTCATTAGTAATAGTTCCTAGATCTATTATTCTGTTAAGCTGTCCAATAGAATTACGTTATTCTAAATTCCTCTTTCTGTGGTGTTATTTCTTCTTTCATGTTGAAATAGATGGTATTTTGCTTCACACCGAGGGGTTTGACCAGTCACATTGCATCTGGAACAGATACTTTTCATTTCCTTTAAATTAAGAAAACATAAAGGTCTAGGATGTTGCCTTCAAATATTTTCGAGGGGCTCTAGTCCATCACACTAGACTCCTTCTCTTCCTGAGTAATAAGCTGGAGGCACTGAATGGGCTGTCCCTGTTCTTCTCCAATAATGTCAATGGGCTGAATGGCTTCCTCATATTCCCGTCAAACCAGTGTGAGGTGCTGAATGAACTCTTTTTTTACTGTGGCAATGTACAGTGTCAGGCAGTGCTGTTACATGATTGTTACTGATACTTTAATAGCACACGCCTGAATGGAGTCTGGGTCTTGTTGCACATGGACACAGACCAGTTCAGGAGCTGATGGGGGACAAAATGTTCTGAACATTGTTGAATCTTTAGCGACCATCCCCACTTCTGATCTTATGGTGGGGAGGGTGGGGGCGGGGAGACATTGATGAAGCAGCTGAAGATGTTTGTGAAGATGAAGCTACCCTGAGGATCTCCCACAGAGGTGACCCAGGACTGAGATGGTGAACATCTTCCTTTGTGCCAGGTTTGACCCCAAACACTGGAGAGGTTACTCTGATTCCCATTAAGTTCAGCTCCTTGATGTCAACAGAAGTCAACCATTGTCTTGATATCAGGGCCAGTCATTTTTACCGGCAACCTTGTCTCAACCTCTTTTGTTCATATCAATAAACCATGATATAGGAGCAGCAAGCGTTTTCTTCAAACAGGTGGGATTGAATGTCAGGATTTCTCTTCTCAAGAGTGTTCGGGGAGCGAGATGACTGAAAGTATTTGAAGAGGAGGTAGATGGATATTGACCTGTCAGAGAGGTGAGGGCTATGAAGAATTGGGTATGAAAGAGGATTTGAGGCCAGAAGCAGATCAGCCATGATCTTCGTGAAGGGCAAGGCACGTTTGGGGAGTGAACGAAATGCCGCTGTTTCTGATGCTCTCACATTCTGTTATTGGAATGTTAGTGAGTGTTATTTTTATGAATGTTCTGGTATTGCATATTGCAGTCAGGGAGACCAGGTGATTTTGTGAGCCATCTCTGGGTGAGGTATGTGGGCTGTTTTCACAGTGAATCTGGGTCTACAACATGATCAACAAATGGAGCTCAAGCTGCAGATAGGGGAAGCTTTCTAAAGAAAGATGAGGGGCCTCTTTCATACCCAGCCTGGATTTTCCAATTACATTTCCCAAATCACCTCAAAGCATGTGGGACAGTCTTGAGGGACTGAATGGTCTCCTCTGTTTCTGTGCAACAGGTTATAGGAGCAAGTGGCCTCCAACTGTTCCTGTCCAGCAGGTTTGAGGGGCTGAATGGAACACAGGAACATGGGACTGAGGAGCAGGAGTGGGTCATTAGATACTTTGAGCCTTCTCCACCAGGCAGTAAGATTGTGGCTGATCAGATTGGGGTCTCAGCCCCACTTTCCTGTCTGTATCCCATTATCCGTGACTCACTTCTTTGTCAAATATTTAACTAATGCAGCTTTCAATCAATGTAAACATAGAGGCACGATAAACTTCCAGAGAAGAGAAGTACGACTTGAAAGGACCTTACAGAATTTTTCATCATCCCTCTTATAGAATCAGAGAGTCATGCAGAATGGAAACAGACCCGTTAGTCCAATCTGTTCACTCCGATCAGATATCAAATCCGATCCAGTCCCATTTGCCAGCATTTGGTAAATATCCCTCTTCTTTCAGATACTTTTTAAATGTGCGATTGTAACCACCTTCACTACTTCCTCTGACAGCACTTTCTGTACACACACCACTCTCTGTGTGAAACATTTACCTTCAGGTCCCTTCTAAATTATTCGCCCTCTCACCTTCAACCTATGCCCTCTTGTTCTGGACTCCCCAATCCTGGAGAGCAGAACGTGGCTGTTCAGAATATCCATGCTCCTGATGGTTTTATAAACCTCTATAATGTCACCCCTAAGCCTCTGACACTCCAGGGGGAAACACCTCAACCTAACCAGCCTCTCCCTTTAGCTCAAGCCTCCAGTCCTGGAACATCCGTGTAAGTCATTTCTGCAGAAAACCGAGTTGTATGCAGTATTCTTAAAGTGACCTCACCAACATCCTGTACAGATGCAACATACCACCACAACTCCTATACTCAATGCTCTGACTGATTAAGGCAAATGTGCCAAATGTGTTCTGCACCACACTGTCTACCTGCAACTCCACGTTCAAGGAACAATGAACCTGCAGCCCTATGCCCCTTTGTTTCACAACATGCCCCAGGACCTGACCATGAAGTATATAATATCTGCCCTGATTTGCCTTCCCAAAATGCAAAGCTTCATATTTATCTAAATTAAACTTCATCAGTTACTCCTTGACCCTTTGTCTCATCTAATTGTGGTCTTGTTGTACTCTGAGATAATCGACTACACCACCTTTCTGATGTCATCTGTAAACGTACTAACTATTGCCCCAATATTCACATCTAAATCCTTTACATAAATGATGAAATGCAGTGAACTCAGTACTGATACTTGCAGCACACTGCTGGTCACAAGCCTCCAGGCTGAAAAATATCCCTCTTCCTTCACGCCATTTGTGACTATCTTATGTGACTGAAACTTACTAATCTGTCTACCAATCAGGATGAAATACTAGCTGTGAAGGCAGGCTGAGTAGGTTAGGTTTATTTTCACGAGATAAAAGGAGATTGGGGGGGACCTGATTGAGGTTTCCAAAATCATGAAGGGTATAGCCAGGGTGGATAGAGACCAGCTTTTTCCCAGGGTGAAGGATTCAATAACGAGAGGTCGTGCTTTCAAAGTGAGAGGTGGAAAGTTTAAGGGGGATACACGCGGTAAGTACCTCACACAGAGGGTGGTGGGCATTTGGAACACGTTGCTAGCAGAGGTGGGAGGGGCAGGCACGGTAGATTCATTTAAGATGCGTCTGGACAGATACATGAGTAGGTGGGGAGCAGAGGGATACAGATGGTTAGGAATTGACCGACAGATTTAGACAGTACATTTGGATCGGCTCAGGCTTGGAGGGCGAAGGGCCTGTTCCTGGGCTGTCAATTTTCTTTGGTCTTTGTTCTTTAAATGAACACCATGCTGAAGCCCATATAGACAATGTCCACCAAATTGCCTTCATCAATCGTCTTTGTCACCTCTTCAAAAAACGCAACCAAATTAATGAGACATGATTTCCCATGCAGAAAGCTTCGTTGTCTACTCCGATCAGCCCTTGCCTTCCCAAATGTATGTAAATGCTATCCCTCAGAATCCCCTCCAACAACTTACCCACCACGGACATTAGGCTCACCGGTCTATAGTTCCCCAAACTGGACCATGTGAGGTCTCCTTGTACATTGTCCAAACTATGTCTCCATCACATTCCCTGCTCCATGTAGGTGCATCATTGCTGCTGTCATACACAGAGCCATATCCTTCGCAGAAAATGGTCTCAGTCAATTTGAAGATATATCTATATGTCCCTGCGTCATTAGAAAATAAAAATGTTTAACTTATTCAGAATACCTGTGTTAAACTGAATGCATTGTTTTAAAGAAATACAGAAATTGCTGGAAAAGCTCGCCAGGTCTCTCAGTACCAAGACGCTGTAGTTGTACCAACCTCCACCCCTTCCTCTGGCAGCTCATTCCATACGCACACCACCCTCTGTGTGAAATGGTGCCCTTTAGGCCTCCTCAAAACCTTTCCCCTCTCACTTTCCAGCAATGCCCTCTAGTTTTGGACGCCCCAAACCTGGGGAAAAACCCCTGACTACTCACCCTATCTATGGCCATTTTGATTTTATAAACCTTTACGGCTGCAAAATGCGACCCCAATCAACACGAATGGCTGAACTTTCAGTCATTCTGGGCCTAAATTCTGAAGTGCCATACTGACACCTCTTCCTTCTCCATCCAGTCACAATCTAAATCCACTTTAATCAGTTTGTTCAGATATATCCTGAGACACTTCTGTGGGCTTTACACCTAGACCTTTGTGCCCGGAGGTAGGGACACTAGCATCACTCAACAATACCCATAAAGCTGTAACAGTATTCTCCTGTGTGTTTGTTCATCAGACTGTCCTGACATGCTGGGACATACCTCTGCAACAGGCACGACTTGAATCCAGAACTTCTAGTCCAGAGCTAGGAACACTACCACACAAGTTCAGGAATTGGAATCAAATCCAGAGCTCTGGCTCAGAGACAGGGACACTACCCACTGCACTACCATACCCAGATTTTGGGTCATATTTTAGTGCCCACTTTCAGCTTGATGTGGATTTATTATAATCAGGTTCCCATTACTGAATTACAAACAACACTTTGTATTGTTAAACAAATGCAAGATATTTGTCTCAACTGTAGGATATTGAGTGTATATGCTATGCCATTGAAATTAACTATGACCATCTTTAAGTGCTATTATCTGTAGTATGCAATATTAAGGAAAGAAATCCTGCAGACACACTCTGCCCAATGAAGAGTCTCAAATAGATATTTATTACTGAACACCAGAGACGAAGGAAGAGCTTAATTTCTGACCCCAAAACACCGATCACACTTACCCATCTCTAACGTGCGACTCCCCTCTTCCTAGCCGCTGATTACTGTCCAGCCTCTCCTCCCCACTGACTGTGTCTGCAATCTGTTCCTCCTCCCCCTAACCACACAAGGCAAACCAAGCATAGGGTCTTTGTGAAAATCAAGGCCGGAGTGTGCAGGCCTCCTGCAGAGGGATGGGCATTTTAAAATTGAAGAGGGAGGGTGAGGTGACAGTAATATCACTCACTGGGCTGAGGGGTCGCTGATGGAGTTTAGTTTGGATTAATGCGAGGTATTGGATTTGGTAAATCAAACAAGAGCAGGACCTATACAATTAAAAGTAGAACCTTTGGCAGGGCTGTAGGACAGAAACTGAGGCCGTCAGGTTTAATTCTTTAAAATTTGCATCTCGTATAGATAGTGTGGTTAAGAAGGTGTTTAACACACATGTCTTCATCGGACAGACCTTTGAGTATCGGAATTGGGATGTCATGTTGTGGTTGTACAGGACAGATCTGCCAAATTCTACTGTTTAAATAAAATCATCAATTTATTTTTTTCACTCTGAAAGTGAACATTTTACATGAACTATTCACAACTCTGGGACCCTCTATCTCTTAACTTCTTATTACCCGACTCCAGCTCTATAGCAATATACTGTTTCTGGGTTTTCTATCCTCTCATACCACAGGTGCTTGTAAGCTCTCAGTTTATAATAGTATTCCCTCTCTGTTCCAACTTCATCACCTTATACCCTGATGAATATCGATAAGTGGGACCTATCCGATTTCTCTTGTTCTGTGGTTTGTCAATATTTCATTCGCTCCGTCTGGTGTGTGTCAGGACTTTTGTTGCTCCATTGACAGCATGTCATTATTCGACTCTGTCCATAGGAATATATCAGTATTTCACTTACTCACACTCATGTGTGTGGGGCAGGATTTCAGTTGTTTCATGGGGACTGTGACACTATAACAATCTCAATGTTTGTAGGTGGCACCGAACCTGGAAGTTATCTGAAGTCTATGGAGGAGAGTGTGGAATTCTAACAGGACAATCACACGTTGCTGCAGTGTTCAGTTTCTGGCAGATGGGGATCAGTGCAGAGCAGTTTGAGGTGATACACTTTGGTCGGAAAGACAATGAAAGACAATTTAAAACAGACTGTGCCATTATAAAGGGGCTGCAGGAGCAGAGGGCCCTGGGTGTATATGAGCACAGATTGTTGAAGATGTCAGGACAAGTGGGGAGAGCAGTAACTCTCACAACTTAGTTTCAGTATCTGAGCTGTTTATTGGGGGAGGTGTAGGAGGCAGTCTCGGTGCTCCCTTCCTGGGAGGTGGTGGTGACGATGTGATGTGAGCCCACCCTCCTGCCCACTGAGACCGTGGGGATTCCATTTGTACCAGCTCGACACAAAAGGGAGATGGCATCAGGGCCACGGCTTCTAAGTTGTGCCGGGGGGAAACGGAGCTGCCAGTGGGTTTAAAGTGAGAATTGCCCTTCACTGAACATTGCTCCTTACTCGGTCGGTGGGACGTGGATGTTTCAGAATCTCCACATGAGGCGTCCCTGTCGTCTCCGGCTCCTACCAGGGTCCTCCCTACATGGCGGGGGGGGGGGGGGGGGGGGGGGGGGGTGAGGGAACGGATATCGGGCACCCCACCACCTGGCTTGGCCATTTCTGACCTATTCCAGGCTGTTTCTCCTGGAATGGGAGAAAGGGAGGGAGAGAGTGAGGGTGGGAGTGGGTGGTCCTGCTGTTAGTGCTGGTGTAGGTGGGGAGGGGGTCATGGTGAGGTGTCTGGAGGGAGCCAGTCCACAGTGTTGTATTCATGCAGTGTTATTAGTGTGGGGGTGAAGTGGAGGGAGGGGGGGGAGAGAGAGGGGGAGAGAGAGAGAGAGAGACAGAGACAGAGACAGAGAGGGAAGCTGCTTCATGCAGCAATGACAGTGTTGGACCATGAGCCTTGTTCGGGGGTCGGTGCTATAACAGATATACAGTGAGTGTGAGGGAGCAGAGAGAATACAGTGACCCTTATCCTGACAGAGTGGGGAAGGTTATTGATGTTTGTCCTGTATTGCTGGACATTTCTTCAGACCACAGATACTGCACTGAGCTGGGTGGTGAGCTCAGACCATGCTCGGTGGGTCTGGTGGTGTCGCCCCCTCTGGGAAGAGAATGGTCCCCCTCTGTACTAGCACATCCACCAGGCCCTCCGTACCCCTGTTGACAAACCATAGTGTAATTGCCCCTTATCTGCCAGGCTCGGGGTAAACTGTGCAGGGCAGCTCCAAACTGAGAAAGCTCAACCATGTGCCCAATGGCCTTTTAAAGATGGCCCCAGTGTCAGGGATCACAGAATATCCAGGGGCATCTGGGTGATGGGGTGCACCTCCAGCCATGAAGGACTCCATTTACAAAGCTGGAGAACAAATGCTCATCCAAAACTCTCCATCATCTGACCTCACACCAATATCCCATTTTCCCATTTTTCCTGGGAAGACAGGCTCATGTTACAGGATGTTATCGAAGTGTCCACATTTCAGCATTCTGCAACCTGGGAACACATCCTTCCATGACACTGTCTCTCAATCTCCCTCTCACTGTCTATACCCCAAACCCCTCCCATGTGATGATATTTAAACTGATTCCCCCGCCTGGTCTCTCTGGCAGTGATGTTCACACACACAGCACCCCCTTGTCGGGGCAACAATGGAGATATGGAGCTGTAAATGGGTGGGAGCTGCACATCCTGACACTTCCAGCCTGGTCTGCAACTTTCCCCACACTGGGCAGGGATCTAATACAGAGTTAATGAGGAATGCAGTGGGGTGGTGTACACAGTCCTCCATGCTGGGAGGGTAACTGCTCCTGGGTTACAGATCAATGTACTGGGGTGGGGTACACAGTCCTACATGCTGGGAGGGTAACTGCTCCTAGGTTACAGATCAATGCACTGGGGTGGGGTACACAGTCCTACATGCTGGGAGGGTAACTGCTCCTGGTTTACAGATCAATGCACTGGGGTGGGGTACACAGTCCTACATGCTGGGAGGGTAACTGCTCCTGGTTTACAGATCAATGCACTGGGGTGGGGTACACAGCCCTACATGCTGGGAGGGTAACTGCTCCTGGGTTACAGATCAATGCACTGGGGTGGGGTGCACAGTCCTACATGCTGGGAGGGTAACTGCTCCTGGGTTACAGATCAATGCACTGGGGTGGGGTACACAGTCCTACATGCTGGGAGGGTAACTGCTCCTGGGTTACAGATCAATGCACTGGGGTGGAGTACACAGTCCTACATGCTGGGAGGGTAACTGCTCCTGGGTTACAGATTAATTCACGGGTGATCACTGCACAGGTCGCTGAGCTGGTCAGACTGTCTGGTTGAGGTTTATAGATACTGCAATGATATGGTTTGTGCAGCTCCCCATGCTGGATGGATATTTGTTTCAGGTTCACACATTAGTGCCCTGCTGTGGTCTACACAGCTCCCCGTCCTGGACAGATATCTAGTCCGGGTTTATAGATCAATGCACTGCTGTGGTCTGCACAGCTCCCCGTCCTGGACAGATATCTAGTCCGGGTTTATAGATCAATTCGCTGCTGTGGTCTACATAGCTCCCCGTCCTGGACAGATATCTAGTCCGGGTTTATAGATCAATGCACTGCTGTGGTCTGCACAGCTCCCCATCCTGGACAGATATCTAGTCCGGGTTTATAGATCAATTCACTGCTGTGGTCTGCACAGCTCCCCGTCCTGGACAGATATCTAGTCCGGGTTTATAGATCAATGCACTGCTGTGGTAAACACAGCTCCCCGTCCTGGACAGATATCTTGTCCGGGTTTATAGATCAATGCACTGCTGTGGTCTGCACAGCTCCCCGTCCTGGACAGATATCTAGTCCGGGGTTATAGATCAATGCACTGATCTGATCGGTGCAATGTTCCACTCTGGCCAGATTGCTGGGTTGTATTGACCAGTGTAATGGATGAATCTGGACAGATTGCTGGGTTGTACTGAGCAGGACACTGGCCTGGTCTGTGCAGTGTTCCACAGTGAACAGATATCTCCTCTGGGTATATGGTGACTGGGCTGGTTCTGGGAGGTGGATTGAGAATGTGGTATATCTAACCATTTCAGCTGATCTGGCAATGCCTTTAGTTCCCATTCCTGTGATTGGACCCTCCGTCTCACACCCCATTAATGTTACAGTGTGTCCAGGTACAGTACATCATGTTGGCGGGGTGGGTAGGGGGAAAAGGTCATGGACAGGTCAAGGAGTTCCCCGGAACCTTCTGTCCCCGACATTCTATAACTGACATTCCCCGGAACGTTCTGTCCCCGACATTCTATAACTGACATTCCCCGGAACGTTCTGTCACCAACATTCTATAACTGACATTACCCGGAACGTTCTGTCCCCGACATTCTATAACTGACATTCCCCGGAACGTTCTGTCCCTGACATTCGATAACTGACATTCCCCGGAACGTTCTGTCCCTGACATTCTATAACTGACATTCCCCGGAACGTTCTGTCCCTGACATTCTATAACTGACATTCCCCGGAACGTTCTGTCCACAACATTCTATAACTGACATTCCCCGGAACGTTCTGTCCACAACATTCTATAACTGACATTCCCCGGAACGTTCTGTCCCCAACATTCTATAACTGACATTCCCCGGAACGTTCTGTCCCTGACATTGTTTGTGAACGGCCGGACGTCAGTGAATTGAACAAACGATAAGATCCAGAGGGAAGAGATCCCGTTCCAGGGAGAAGGAGACACTGTTCCGAAGGTCCCTCAGGCAGTTAAAGGGGTGAATACGTTTTCCCTGCGTTTACATTTCTCCACGACACAGGATCGACCACAATTTAGACCAAAATACAGAAATTCCCAAACTCTGTTTGTCTTAGGAAACTGGGAGAGAATCCTTCAGGACAGCAACGTTTCCAACTTCCGCATTAGGAACTGGGAAGGAGTGACCTGTGTCTGCTCTCGAGTGATCGAGTGTGTGGGAATGTTCTAGAAACCATCTGTCCTGATGGATGTGTCTCTGTGTGTTTGGGGAGGGAGGGTTTCTTGTGATTTATGTCACATTTTTGTCAGTAATTCCAACCTTCCCATTTGTTATTCCAGCTCCAATTATTTTAATAAATCCCTGAATACAGGGACACATTTGAAAATCTCACTGTGTCCCCGATCAAACGGGTCCCTTTGCCTCCAGGCTGATGGATAATGGGTTTGTTTTCCTTCCTCACAGTTAACGTAGTGACCATCTACGTCCTGCTTTATAAAGATTGTGGATTGTCTCCATGTGTCAGACGTTACCTGGGGGCCATGGCAGCGGCGGATCTCCTGGTCATTATCCTCGACCTGATCCTGAGACACATTCCCATTGTTTATCGGGAACAGTTTTATTTCCTGTTCTCCGTCCCCGTGTGTAATATCCACGGGGTCCTGGTTTATGCAGCCACTGACTGCTCTGTCTGGTTCACCGTCACTTTCACCTTTGATCGGTTTGTGGCCATTTGTTGCCAGAAGCTGAAAAGTAAATATTGCAGTGAGAAAACGGCGGCTGTGGTTCTGGGAGCAGTGACTGTGCTGAGCTGTTTAAAGAACATTTCCTGGTATTTTATGCTCAAGGCTCGGTATTGGCTGGTGAACGACCCCTGGTTTTGTGATGTAACAGAAGCTGTTCTCGTCTCCATTGTCTGGGTCACAATCGAGTCCCTCCACCACATTCTAACCCCGTGTGTCCCATTTCTCCTGATTCTGCTGCTCAATGTTCTCACCGTCAGACACATTTTAGTGACCAGCAGAGCCCGCAGGAGACTCCGCGCTCACACCAATGGGGACACTCAGTCTGACACTGAAATGAGAAACCGAAAAAAATCCATCATTTTACTGTTTGTGATCTCGGCCAATTTCATCCTGTTATGGTCAACGTTAATGCTGTTTTCTATATGGTACCGGATGTGGTGGATTGGGTATCGGTCTGTGTATCTCCATCTCTTTGTGCAGGAATTGGGCTTCATGCTGCAGCTCCTCAGTTGCTGCACAAACACCGCGATTTATGTCGTGACCCAGACTAAGTTCAGGCAGCAGCTGAAGAATGTGCTGAAATATCCCTTCACCCAAATCCATCCATCCATCAAATTCCCTCATTAATCACACCATCCGGGATTTTCTCATTTCAGTTCAGTGTTTCAGTGATGGAGCAGACTGTCGCTATGGTAACAGACTGAGGGTAGCGCTGGTTTGTCCATCCTTATCCCACAGGGGGGTTACAGGGAAACATTTCAATGTTTCTCACAACTCAGGGGCCAGTGAGAAAAGGCACCATCCCACTGACTGTATCCATCACTTCCATTTGTAACCAATAAAAATGTTGATTAAATCGTGCCGAGCAGCAGAGTGACCGATGTTGTTGTGTGTCTTTGTGTTGGAGAAGCTGAGCTGGAGAGAGACAGACTCAGCCCCAAGTCCTGGTCCTCAGGGAAGGGGAGGGCACCGCGCCCTGAGCTCAGGAGCTGGGTTTAACTCCCTCTGACCCCCCCATTCCAACCTGGCCTCCCCAATTGCTCACCCCCACTTTTCCTCCTCAATTCTCTCCATCTCTCCCTTCCTGCACAATCTCTCTTTCTCACCACCTCTCCCTTTCACTCTCTCTGGTCCCCTCTCAGAGCCCCCAACCCCAGTTTCTCCACCTGCCTCCACTATTCTTTCTGCCTCACTCTCCCCCTCGCTCTCTCTCACACCCCCAACATGAGTTTATCCACCTGCCTCCATTCTTCTCTCTCCCCCTCACCCTCTCTCTCTCTCTCTCTCTCTCTCTCTCTCCTGCCGTCTCTATCTCCTTCTCACAATTCTGGCTCTACCCCATTTTCCCCACCTCCCACTTCCCACATCTCTCGATCATCTCACACCCACAAGCCCCCCCACCCCCCCAACCCCCACAAGCAGACTCACCACCAACCTGCAGTCTCTGGGTCAGAGGGAGAGGGAAGGACCAGGGAGACAGAGTGTGTCAGAGAGAGAGAATAAGGGCGGGACAGAAGGGAGAGAGATTCAGTTTGAGAGAAACGGAGGGTGGTGGGAAAAGAGAGACCAAGATAGGGAGATCGAGAGTGAGAGAAGATGGAGAGAGAGCGAAGGAGCAGGGAAAGACAGAGAGAGACGGAAGGGAGAAATAAGGTGAGGGAGGGAGGGAGAGAGAGAGAAATAGGGGAGGACATAATGAGAGAGGGGTCAGAGAGAGGGGGGGCAGAGAGAGAGGGTGACAGAGAGAGAGGGAGACAGAGAGAGAGGGGGGCAGAGAGAGAGGGAGACAGAGAGAGAGGGGGGCAGAGAGAGAGGGGAACAGAGAGAGAGGGGGACAGAGAGAGTGGGGGACAGAGAGAGAGGGGGCAGAGAGAGAGTGGAACAGAGAGAGAGGGGACAGAGAGAGAGGGGGACAGAGAGGGGGACAGAGAGAGAGGGGGACAGAGAGAGAAGGGGACAGAGAGAGAGGACAGAGAGAGGGGGACAGAGAGAGGGGGCAGAGAGAGGGGGGGCAGAGAGAGAGGGGGACAGAGAGAGAGGACAGAGAGAGGGGGGCAGAGAGAGAAGGGGACAGAGAGAGAGGGGAACAGAGAGAGAGGGGGACAGAGAGAGAGGGGGACAGAGAGAGAGGGGGACAGAGAGAGAGTGGACAGAGAGAGGGGGGCAGAGAGAGAGGGGGCAGAGAGAGAGAGAGAAGGGGACAGAGAGAGGGGACAGAGAGAGAGGGGGGCAGAGAGAGGGGGGGCAGAGAGAGGGGGCAGAGAGAGTGGGAGACAGAGAGAGGAGGGACAGAGAGAGAGGGGGACAGAGAGAGGGGGGGCAGAGAGAGAAGGGGACAAAGAGAGAGGGGAACAGAGAGAGGGGACAGAGAGAGAGGGGGACAGAGAGAGAGGGGGACAGAGAGAGGGGACAGAGAGAGGGGGACAGAGAGATGGGGCAGAGAGAGCGGGGGCAGAGAGAGAGGGGAGCAGAGAGAGAGGGGGCGGGGGGGCAGAGAGAAGGCGAGAGAGAGAGGGAGGCAGAGAGAGAGGGGGGAGAGAGAGAGGGTGACAGACAATGTGGGGGACAGAGAGAGAGAGACACACAGAGAGAGGGAGACAGAGAGAGAGGGAGACAAAGGGAGAGGGGAACAGAAAGAGAGGGGAACAGAGAGAGTGGGGGACAGAGAGAGAGGGGGACAGAGAGAGAGCGAGAGAGAGGGGGCAGAGAGAGAAGGTACAGAGAGAGAGGGAGACAGAGAGAGAGGGGAACAGAGAGAGAGGGGACAGAGAGAGACGGGGACAGAGAGAGGGGGGACAGAGAGAGGGGGACAGAGAGAGAGGGGGACAGAGAGAGAGGGGAACAGAGAGAGAGGGGACAGAGAGAGATGGGGACAGAGAGAGGGGGGACAGAGAGAGGGGGGATAGAGAGAGAGGGGGACAGAGAGAGAGGTGGCAGAGAGAGGGGGGGAGAGAGAGGGGGGCAGAGAGAGAGAGAGAGAGAGAGAGAAGGGGACAGAGAGAGGGGACAGAGAGAGAGGGGGACAGAGAGAGAGGGGCCAGAGAGAGAGGGGGGGGCAGAGAGAGAGGGGGACAGAGACAGGGGGGGGGCAGAGAGAGAGGGGGACAGAGAGAGAGGGGGGCAGAGAGAGAAGGGGACAGAGAGAGAGGGGGGCAGAGAGAGAAGGGGCAGAGAGAGAGGGACAGAGAGAGAGGGGGGCAGAGAGAGAGGGGACAGAGAGAGAGGGACAGAGAGAGAGGGACAGAGAGAGAGGGGGACAGAGAGAGAGGGGGACAGAGAGAGAGGGGGGCAGAGAGAGAGGGACAGAGAGAGAAGGGGACAGAGAGAGGCGGACAGAGAGAGAGGGGGCAGAGAGAGAGGGACAGAGAGAGAAGGGGACAGAGAGAGGCGGACAGAGAGAGAGGGGGGGCAGAGAGAGAGGGGGCAGAGAGAGGGGGTGGCAGAGAGAGTGGGGGGCAGGGAGAGAGGGGTCAGAGAGCAAGGGGGGCAGAGAGAGCGCGAGAGAGAGGGGGGAGAGAGAGAGGGAGATAGAGAGAGGGAGATAGAGAGAGAGGGGAACACAGAGAGAGGGGAACACAGACAGCGGGGGGCAGAGAGAGGGGGAACAGAGAGAGGGGGCAGAGAGTGGGGAGACAGAGAGAGGGGGACAGAGAGAGGGGGAGACAGAGAGAGGGGGAAAGGAGAGAGGGGGGACAGAGAATGGGGGGACAGAGAGAGAGAGGGACACATAGAGGGGGGTCAGAGAGAGGGGGCGACAGAGAGAGGGAAGGATAGAGAGAGAGGGGGACAGATAGAGGGGGCAGAGAGAGAGGGGGACGGGGGGGACAGAGAGAGGCGGGGGACAGAAAGAGGGAGGACAGAGAGAGAGGGGGACAGAGAGAGAGGGGGACGGGGGGACAGAGAGAGAGGGGGACAGAGGGAGTGGGGGACAGAGAGAGATTAGGGCAGAGATAGAGGGGGCAGAGAGAGAGGGGGCAGAGAGAGCGAGAGAAAAAGAGGGGGGCAGAGAGAGAGGGGGACAGAGAGAGGGGGGGGACAGAGAGAGAGAGGGAGACAGAGAGAGAGGTGAACAGAGAGAGAAGGGGGCAGAGAGAGGGGCCAGAGAGAGGGGGGGACAGAGAGAGAGGGAGACAGAGAGAGAGGGGAACAGAGAGAGAGGGGGACAGAGAGAGGGGGGACAGAGAGAGGGGTGGACAGAGAGGGGGAGGCAGAGAGAGGGGGACAGAGAGAGAGGGGGACAGGGGGACAGAGAGAGAGGGTGTCAGAGAGAGGGGGACAGAGAGAGAGGGACAGAGAGAGTGTGGAGCAGAGAGAGGGGGGCAGAGAGAGAGGAACAGAGGGAGTGGGGGACAGAGAGAGAGAGGGGCAGAGAGAGGGGGCAGAGAGAGGGGGAAAGAGAGCGGGGGACAGAGAGGGGGGCAGAGTGGGCGGACAGAGGGGTACAGAGAGGGGGACAGAGAGGGGGGGACAGAGAGAGGGGGACAGAGAGAGAAGTGGACAGAGAGAGAGGGGACAGAGAGAGTGGGGTCAGAGAGAAGGCGACGGGGGGGGGACAGTGAGAGAGAGGGACAGAGAGAGAAAGGGGACAGAGAGAGAGAGGGACGGGGGGGACAAAGAGAGGCGGGAGACAGAGAGACGGGGACAGTGAGAGAGGGGGGCAGAGAGAGAGAGAAACAGAGAGAGAGAGGGAGACAGAGAGAGAGGGGGACAGAGAGGGGGAGGCAGAGAGACGGGGGACAGAGAGGGGGGACAGAGAGGGAAGGAGAGAGAGAGAAGTGGACAGAGAGATGGCAGGACAGAGAGAGAGGGGACAGAGAGAGGGGTCAGAGAGAAGGCGACAGAGGGGAGGGACAGTGACAGAGAGGGTGGACAGAGAGAGGGGGGACAGAGAGAGAGGGGGACAGAGAGAGAGGGGGACAGAGAGAGGGGAACACAGAGACAGTGGACAGAGAGAGGCGACAGAGAGAGGGGGGACAGAGAGAGAGGGGGACAGAGAGAGGGGAACACAGAGACAGGGGACAGAGAGAGAGGCGACAGAGAGAGAGGGGGGGCAGAGAGAGAGGGGGCAGAGAGAGAGGGGGGCGAGAGAGAGGGAGACAGAGAGACGGGAACTGAGAGAGAGGGTCAGAGAGAGAGTGGAGCAGAGAGAGGGGGCAGACAATAGGGGACAGAGAGAGGGGTTGTCAGAGAGAGGGGGGACAGAGAGAAGGGGTGGAGAGAGAGAGAAGGGGATAGAGAGAGAAGGAGGCAGAGAGAGGAGGGCAGAGAGATGGCGACAAGAGAGGATGACAGAGAGAGGGGGACAGAGAGAGAAGGGGGCAGAGAGAGGGGGGCAGAGACAGAGTGGGGCAGAGAGATGGGGCAGACAGAGGGGGGCAGAGAGAGGGGGACAGAGAGTGGGGGAAATAGAGGGTGTCAGAGAGGGGGGACAGAAAGACGGGCACAGAGAGTGGGGGAGATAGAGGGGGACAGAGAGAGAGGGGACAGAGAGAGTGGGGCAGAGAGAGAAGGGGGCAGAGAGAGTGGGACAGAGTGAGGGGGTCAGAGAAAGAGGAGGACAGAGAGGGGGCAGAGAGAAAGGGGAACAGAGAGAGGGGAAAAGATAGAGGCGGGTGGGAGGGAGGGGGGGACAGGGAGAGGTGAAAGAGACAGGGGCACAGAGAGTGGGGGAGATAGAAGGGGACAGAGAGGGGGGGGGGGGGGGGGGGGGGGGGGGGGGGGGGGGGGGGGGGGGGGGGGGGGGGGGGGGGGGACAGAGAGAGAGGGAACAGAGAGAGTGGGACAGATAGAGGTGGTCAGAGAGAAAGGGGGTCAGAGAGAGAAGGGGACAGATAGAGGGGAGCAGAGAGAGAGGGGGGCAGAGAGAGGGGGCAGAGAGATGGAGGAACAGAGAGAGGGAGAAAGAGAGAGGCGGGTGTGAGGGAGAGGGGGACAGAAAGAGGGGCAGGTAGCGGGGGTCAGTGAGTGGGGGACAGGAAGAGAGGGGTACAGAGTGGGGTGAGAGAGGGGGTCAGAGAGTGGGGGAGAGAGAGGGGTACAGAGTGGGGTGGCAGAGGGGTTCAGAGAGAGGGGGGATGGAGATAGTAGGGGACAGAGAGAGTGGGGAACAGAGAGAGTGGGGGACAGAGAGAGAGGGGGACAGAAAGTGAGGGCGACAGAGGGGGGGCAGAGAGGGGGGAGAGAGAGAGGGGGAGAGAGTGAGGGGGCAGAGAGAGAGGGGGACAGAAAGAGGGGGACAGAGAGAGAGGCAGGTGGGAGAGAGAGAGGGGTCAGAGAGAGGCTGGTGGGAGAGAGCGTGGGACAGAGAGAGGGGGGCAGAGAGAGAGGGGGCCAAAGAGGGGGGATAGAGGGAAGCGGATGGGAGATGGGGGGGGGCAGAGAGAGAGGGCGACAGACAGAGGGGGGCAGAGAGCGGGGGTGAGAGAGGCAGGTGGGAGAGAGAGGGGGACAGAGAGAAGGGGACAAACAGATGGAGACAGACAGAGGGGGACAGAGAGCGGGGAACAGAGAGAGGCGGGTGGGAAAGAGAGGGGGACAGAGAGAGGGGGATCAGAGACAGGGGGACAGAGAGAGGGGGACAGAGAGAGCGTGACAGAGAGAGAGGGGGAAAGAGAGAGAGGGGGACAGAGGGAGGGGGGACAGAGAGACGGTGACAGAGAGGGCGTACAGAGAGGGCGACAGAGTTAGAGGGACAGAGAAAGGGGGGTCAGAGAGAGGGGGAGAGAGAGAGGGGGAGATAGAGAGGGGGAGGGGGGGGAGAGAGAGGGGGACAGAGAGAGGGGGACAGAGGGAGGGGGGACAGAGAAGGGGCGGAGAGAGGGTGACAGAGAGAGGGAGACAGAGAGAGGAAGGCAGAGAGAGGGGGTGAGGAGAGAGGCAGACAGAGAGAGGGGACAGCGTGTGGGGGAGATGGAGGGGGTCAGAGAGAGGGGGACAGAGAGAGAGGGGACATATAGAGGCGGGACAGAGAGGGGGGACAGAGAGAGGAGGGCAGAGAGAGAGGGGACAGAGAGAAAGGGGGGCAGGGAGAGTGGGACAGAGTGAGAGGGTAAGAGAAAAAGGGGGACAGAGAGAGCTGGGCAGAGTGGGGGGCATAGAGGGGGGGCAGAGAGAGGGGGGAACAGAGAGAGGGAGAAAGAGAGAGGGGGACAGAGAGAGAGGGGGGAACAGAGAGAGGGGAACAGAGAGAGAGGGGGACAGAGAGAGGGGGACAGAGAGAGGGGGGAGAGAGAGGGGGGACAGAGAGAGAGGGGGAAGAGAGAGAGGGGGACAGAGAGAGAGGGGGAAGAGAGAGAGGGGGGACAGAGAGAGGGGGGACAGAGAGATGGGGACAGAGAGAGAGGGGAAGAGAGAGAGGGGGATAGAGAGAGAGGTGACAGAGAGAGAGAGTGGGACAGAGAGAGGGGGGACAGAGAGAGAGGGGGGACAGAGAGAGAGGGGGACAGAGAGAGAGGGGGGACAGAGAGAGAGGGGGAAGAGAGAGGGGGACAGAGAGAGAGGGGGACAGAGAGGGGGGAACAGAGAGAGAGGGGGACAGAGAGAGGGGAACAGAGAGAGGGGAAAGAGAGAGAGGGGGGACAGAGAGAGGGGGGACAGAGAGGGGGGGGGACAGAGAGAGGGGGGACAGAGTGAGGGGGGATAGAGAGAGGGGGACAGAGAGAGGGGAACAGAGAGAGGGGAAAGAGAGAGAGGGGGGACAGAGAGAGGGGGGACAGAGAGGGGGGGACAGAGAGAGGGGGACAGAGAGAGGGGGGACAGAGAGGGGGGGACAGAGAGAGAGGGGGAAGAGAGAGAGGGGGGACAGAGAGGAGGGACAGAGAGAGGGGGGACAGAGAGAGGTGGGACAGAGAGAGGGGGACAGAGAGAGGGGGGAGAGAGAGGGGGGGACAGAGAGAGAGGGGGAAGAGAGAGAGGGGGACAGAGAGAGGGGGGACAGAGAGAGGGGGGAGAGAGGGGGGGGGCAGAGAGAGACGGTGCAGAGAGAGGGCGACTGAGAGGGGGGCAGAGAGCGGGGTAGAGGTGGAGGGGACAGAGAGAGGGGGACAGAGAGAGTGGACAGAGAGAGGTAGGACAGAGACAGGGTGGACAGAAAGAGGGGGAGACAGAGAGAGGGGGACAGAGAGAGATGTGGTGGGAGGGAGAGGGGGTCTGAGAGAGGCGGTGGGAGAGAGAGGGCGACAGAGATAGGGGGAACAGAGAGAGCCGGACTGAGAGAGAGGGGAACAGAGAGAGAGGAGGACAAAGAGGGGGGATAGTGAGGCGGGTGGGAGAGAGAGGGGCACAGAGAGAGGGGGACAGAGAGAGGGGGACAGAGAGAGGGGGACAGAGAGAGGTGGACAGAGAGAGGAGGACAGAGCGAGTGGGGGACAGAGAGAGAGGGGGGACAGAGAGAGGACTACAGAGCAGGGGCACAGAGAGTGGGGGAGATAGAGGGGGACAGAGAGTCGGGGGCAGAGAGAGGGGTACAGAGTGGGGAAGAGAGAAGGGGTCAGAGAGAGGGGGACAGAGAATGGGGGATGCAGAGAGTGGGGGACAGAGGGGGACGGGGGGACGGTAGGGAGAGGACAGAGAGATGAGGCACAGAGAGTGGGCAGAGAGAGAGAGTGGGGGGAGAGAAAGTTCGGGGAGAGAAAGAGGGGAAGGAGAGAGAGGGGAGAGAGTGCAGAGAGAGAGGGGAGAGAGAGTGAGAGAGAGAGAGAGCAAGAGAGAGAGAGAGTGGGAGAGAGAGGAGGCGAGAGGAGGGAAGAGAGAGGTGCGAAGAGAGAGGAGGGGAGAGAGGATAAGGGAGAGATAGAGAAGGAGAGCAATGAGGAGAAAGAGTAGGGGAGAGAGGAGGGGGAGAGAGGAGGAAAGAGAGGAGGGGAGAGAGGAGGGTCAGAGAGGAAGGAAGAGAGAGGAGGGAGGAGAGAGAGGAGGGGGAGTGGAGGGCGTGAGACAGGTGAGAGGGGGAGGGGGTAGAGAGAAGAGGGGAGAGAGCGTGGGAGAGAGCGGGTGGGAGAGAGAGTGGAGGCTGGGTGGGTGGAGGGGGAGGGAGAGTAAGAGCGGAGGGAGATTGAGAGGGGAGGGAGAGTGAGAGGGAGGGGAGGGCAAGAGAGGGGAAGGAGAGTGAGGGGGACGGAGAGAGATGGGAGGGCCAGTGAGGGGAGGGAGAGAGAGAGGGGGCAGGGAGAGAGAGGGGAGAGCCAGTGAGGGGTGGGCGAGTGAGAGGGGAGGGCGAAAGAGGGGAGGGCGAGAGAGGGGAGGGAGAGAGAGTGGGGAGGGCGAGAGAGAGGGGAGGGTGAGAGAGAGGGGAGGGCGAGAGAGGGGGGAGCGAGAGAGTGGAGAGAGCGGGAGGGGGGAGAGAGATGGGTGAGACAGAGGGGGTGAGGGAGTGGGGGTGAGAGAGAGGGGGTGGTGAGAGAGAGGGGGAGTGAGAGAGAGAGGGGGTGAGAGTGGGGGGGTTTAGAGAGCAAGGGGTTGAGAGAGAGGGGGTGAGAGACTGAGGGAATGAGAGAGTGTGGGGGGTTGAGAGAGGGGGTGTGAGAGAGAGAGGGGTGAGAGAGAAGGGTGAGAGAGGGAGTCTTTAGAGAGGGTCACAGCATTTGGGTTTTAATTCCACCCTGAGAGAGTCCTACCTCTCAGATCCTGGGGATTGACAAACTTTAACCCCAGGCTTCAAACCTGTTTTAAAAATGACAGGGCCACAATCTGACAGGAGCCAGTTACCCAGAGGCCTCTAAAACCCAGGGTCCCCCAGAGGAGATTAAACCTCGGGGTAAATAAACACACAACTCACTGTGGGCCCCCACGGGGTGCAGCCTGTCGACCAGGCCTCAGGCCTCAGGCCAGTGGTCCCCCTCTGGAGGTTGTTCTTTCCTGGACTCGAACATTTTGGAACTTCACGTTGCAGCTTTCCAAACAAAGGTTCCTCGGGATAAAAGAGGGAAAAGATTAGTTGAAAGGGGGAGCAAGAGCATTTTGGAGGCAAGTTACACAGCAAGATCCCAGGGTTAAAAGCACCTCTGCCCAGCTCCAATGTATTAATGTATGTAACACAGTCAGCAGTTGGGATGGAACATGGTGTGGGAGCAGATCTTCCCAGGGATTGGAGGGGGATAGTGAGGGAAAGGCATCAGATTCTTACACTCTGCAGTGACCTGGGATCAATTGCCTTTTACTGAAAACAGTTCCCAACTTGTATGTGCCTGTTGCTCCCTCCAGTCTGAAACCCTCATGACCCTCTCTCCTGTCTACTCTCTCTGAGCCAATGGTGTCTTCATTCTGCTACTGACCCTTCAGTCCCACTGGTATCATTTTTTCCCACCTTCTCTCATCCACGTGAAGGAATTGGATCCTGACAATTCCATTTACACTGTCTCCCATCAATCTTCATAGGATCCATATCACAGAGGTTAGACAGTGATCCCAGCAAACACTCCCAGGGCAGAGGGAGCACAGGGTTCCAGACAAAATAAAGCTCCCATTAAACTGTCTCCATTTAAATCCCCAGGGCAGGTAGAGAATGGGGTCAGATACAGAGTAAATCTCCCTCTACACTGCAGCATTTCAAATTCCCAGGCCATTTTGAGCTCGGCGTTAGGTACTGATTAAATCCCCCACTTCCCCCATCCTGTTCACATCAAACTCAATCAGGATAGCTCCATCACTGGGTTAGATACAGAGGATGTGTCTGTTTGGATTTCAGCCCCAATCCAGTTGGTGATGATCACGGCCTTGTTAAGTGTGTTTGGGAATGGGGAGGGAGCTGCGAGCAGGGTGATGGTGGGATAGTGGGGAGCAGAGCTGTCTTCCAAGCAGTTGACCTGGGTCCGATTCCCAGCCATTGCAGTGTTGTGGTTTGTAAACAGCCTTTTAAAGGTAAGGCACTGGGATAAATCGAGGAAATAAATCTTTCATTCTGTGGTAAACCGGATCTGTCAGATTGCTCCTTGCTTTTCCTGGTGATGGTTCCTGTGAATTGCAGTGTGGAACCGGGCAGCATTGCTCGGCATCTCAGAAGCTTTCCCCTCTGCTGCTTCCCATTTCTTATTGAAATATTGGTTGCAGCACAAGGATGGGTTTGTTTTGTTCGAAAAGTGAGAGACTGCTCCAGTCAGGAACCTGAAATAATTACAGAAGCCACTGGAAACACTGAACAGTTCCAACAGCTTCTGTAGTGGTGGGGAGGGAGGGTTAATGTGTCAAATCTACACAAGGATAAAATAAACTCCAGCCTCAAAACAGTCAGAAATCCTGACTCTGCAAACATCCTTGTAAATCTTTTCTGAATCTTTACAAGTTTCACCCCATTCTCCCGATAGCAGAAAGACCAGAATTGTGTGGTTTATGGAATGTTACGATATCCGAACAGTTGCTGTTTATAGTTAAATAATGTTCATTTGGTTCAGGTTTCCAATCGAGTTCGGTTTGTCCAATCTTTCTTCCTTATGTTTGTGTTACAACGATAGTGTGGAGTAAAGTATGTTTTGATTCAGGCCTGGCAGTTTGACCAATCACATTGTAACGCCTTACACTTCCCTTCAGGAATTCAGGAAAAGGGGTCGAGACCATTTCCTTAAGGCAGAGGAGTTTGGTCTGGTTCATAACATCCTCAATGTCATCAATCCATGTCCCTCCAGCCCTGAGCAATGATGTTTACAGATTACTGGAGGATACACAGACACATTAATTGGTATTATATTGGACAGGAGTCATTTGGGAATGATATTCCTCAGACCATCAACTCTCAGCTCGGCCAAGGATGAAGGCCAGGAATCCGGCACAATTGGGAAAAAGCCCATTTCCCGGGAGACTGAGAGGTCACTAACAGAGTGGGAGCTGGAGAGTCAGGAACAGAATAACAGGGACAGTCTACTCTGTTCACGTAGCCTTCACCCCTCAGTGAATCCAGTAGCAGGAATGACTGCTATTAGTCAGACTGACAGAATGTGATCAGATACACACACTGTCCTTCCACATCATCAATATCGCCCAGCTCCCACCCTGTCTCAGCTCATCTGCCCCTCTGCCATCTTCAATATTTTAATCGGGGCAGCATTAACTACCGTGCTTTCAGCGGAGCTGTCTTACCTTCTGTACTCTCTCTCTAAACGGCTCCAATTCCCCCCGATCCCTCTCCGGTTTAAGATGCTCCTTGACATCCGCCCCAATGAAAGAGGTAAACCGTCACCTGACCCATGCACTGAAGAGCAGACTGACCCAACTCTGTCAATGTAACCCACCTAGGGAAGTGCACACTGACCCCAATCTGTCAATGTAACACACCCAGGGAAGAGAAGACTGACCCCACTCTGTCAAAGTAACAAACCCAGGGAAGAGCAGACTGACCCCCACTCTGTCAATGTAACACACCCAGGGAAGTGCAGACTGACCCGACTCTGTCAATATAACACACCCAGGGAAGAGCAGACTGACCCCACTCTGTCAATGTAACACACACAGGGAAGACCAGACTGACCCCACTCTGTCAATGTAACACACCCAGGGAAGTGCAGACTGACCCCACTCTGTCATTGTAACACACCCAGGGAAGAGCAGGCTGACCCCACTCTGTCAACGTAACACACCCAGGGAAGAGCAGACTGACCACACTCTGTCAATGTAACACACCCAGGGAAGTGCACACTGACCCGACTCTGTCAATGTAACACACACAGGGAAGAGCAGACTGACCCCACTGTGTCAATGTAACACACCCAGGGAAGAGCAGACTGACCCCACACATTCAATGGAACACATCCAGGGAAGAGCAGACTGACCCCTCTCTGTCAATGTAACACATCCAGGGAAGAGCAGACTGACCCCACTCTGTAAATGTAACACACCCAGGGAAGAGCAGACTGACCCCACTCTGTCAATGTCACGCACCCAGGGAAGAGCAGACTGACCCCACCCTGTCAAAGTAACACACCCAGGGAAGGGCAGACTGACCCCACTCTGTCAATGTAACACTCCCAGGGAAGAGCAGACTGACCCCACTCTGTCAATTTAAAACACCCAGGGAAGTGCACGCTGACCCCACTCTGTCAATGTAACACACCCAGGGAAGAGCAGAATGACCCCACTCTGTCAATGGAACACATGAAGGGAAGAGCAGACTGACCCCACCCTGTCAATGTAACACACTCAGGGAAGAGCAGACTGACCCCCCTCTGTCAATGAAACACACCCAGGAAAGAGGAGACTGACCCCACTCTGCCAATATAACCCAGCCAGGGAAGAGCAGACTGACCCCACTCTGTCAATGCAACACACCCAGGGAAGGGCAGACTGACCCCACTCTGCCAATGTAACACACCCAGGGATGAGCAGACTGACCACTCTCTGTCAATGTAACACTCCCAGGGAAGAACTAACTGACACCACTCTGGCAATGTAACACATCCAAGGAAAAGCAGACTGACCTCACTCGGTCAATATAACAGAAACAGGGAAGAGCAGACTGACCACACTCTGTCATTGCAACACACCCAGGGAAGAGCGGACTGAGTTCACTCTGTCAATGTAACAAACCCAGGGAAGAGCAGACTGACCCCTGTCTCTCAACGTTATACACCCAGGGAACATCAGACTGTCCCAACTCTGTCAATGTAACACACCCAGGAAAGAGCAGACTGACCCCACTCTGTCAATGTAACACACCCTGGGAAGAGCAGACTGACCCCACTCTGTCATTGTAACACACCCAGGGAAGAGCAGACTGACCTCACTCTGTCAATGTAACACACCCAGGTAAGAGCAGACTAACCACATTGTCAATGTAACACACCCAGGGAAAGGCAGACGGACCCTGTTCTGTCAATGTAACACACCCAGGGAAGAGCATACTGACCCCACTCTGTCAATGTAACGCACCCAGGGAAGAGCAGACTGACCCCACTCTGTCAGTATAACACACCCAGGGAAGAGCAGACTGACCCCACTCTGTCAATGTAACACACCCAGGGAAGAGCAGACTGACCCCACTCTGTCAATGTAAGACACACAGGGAAGAGTAGACTGACCCCACTCTGTCAATGTAACATACCCAGGGAAGAGCAGACTCACCCCACTCTGTTCATGTAAAACACCCAGGGAAGAGCAGACTGACCCTTTCTGTCAACGTTACACACCCAGGGAAGATCAGACTGACCCAACTCTGTCAATGTAACACATTCTGGGAAGAGCAGACTGACCCCACTCTGTCAATGCAACACACCCAGGGAAGAGCAGACTGACCCCACTCTATCATTGTAACACACCCAGGGAAGAGCAGACTGACTTCACTCTGTCAATGTAACACACCCAGGGAAGAGCAGACTGACCCCATTCTGTCAATGTAACACACACAGGGAAGAGCAGACTGACCCCACTCTGTCAATGTAACTCACCCAGGGAAGAGAAGATTGCCTCCCCTTTGTCAATGTAACACACACTGGGGAGACCAGAGTGACCTCTCTATCTCAATGTAACTCACCAAGGGAAGAGCAGACTGACCCCGCTCTGTCAAAGTAACACACTCAGGGAAGAGCAGACTGTCCCCACTCTCTCAAAGTAAACAACTCAGGGAAGAGCAGACTGACCTCACTCTGTCAATGTAACACACCCAGGGAAGAGCACACTGTCCCCACTCTGTCAAAGTAACACACTCGGGGAAGCGCAGACTGACCCCACTCTGTCAATGTAACACACCCAGGGAAGAGCAGACTGACCCCACCCTGTCAATGTAACACACCCAGGGAAGAGCAGACTGACCCCACTCTGTCAATGTAACACACCCAGGGAAGAGCAGACTGAACCCACCCTGTCTCTGTAACACACCCAGGGAAGAACAGACTGACCCCACTCTGTCAATGTAACACACCCAGGGAAGAGCAGACTGACCCCACTCTGTCAATGTAACCCACCCAGTGAAGAGCAGACTGACCCCTCTCCCTCCATGTAACTCACCCAGGGAAGAGCAGACTGACCGCACTCTGACATTATCACAGACCCAGGGAAGAGCAGACTCACCCAACTCTGTCAATGTAACACACCCAGGGGAGACCAGAGTGACCCCTCTATCACAATGTAACTCACCTAGGGAAGAGCAGACTGACCCCACTCTGTCAAAGTAACACACTCAGGGAAGAGCAGACTGACCTCACTCTGTCAATGTAACACACCCAGAGAAGAGCTGACTGTCCCCACTCTGTCAATGTAACACACCCAGGGAAGAGCAGACTGACCCCACTCTGTCAATGTAACACACCCAGGGAAGAGCAGACTGACCCCACTCTTTCAATGTAACACACCCAGGGAAGTGCAGACTGACCCCACTCTGTCAATGTAACACACCCAGGGGAGAGCAGACTGACCCCTCTCTCTCCACGTAACTCACCCAGGGAAGAGCAGACTGACCCCACTCTGTCAATGTAACACACCCATGGAAAAGCAGACTGACCCCACTCTGTCAATGTAACACACCCAGGGAAGAGCAGACTGACCCCACTCTGTCAATATCACAGACCCAGGGATGAGCAGACTCACCCAACTCTGTCAATGTAACACACCCAGGGGAGACCAGAGTGATCCCTCTATCTCAATGTAACTCACCTAGGGAAGAGCAGACTGACCCCACTCTGTCAAAGTAACACACTCAGGGAAGAGCAGACTGACCTCACTCTGTCAATGTAACACAACCAGGGAAGGGCAGACTGACCCCACTCTGTCAATGTAACATACTCAGGGAATAGCAGTCTGACCCCACTCTGTCAATGTATCACACCCAGGGGAGAGCAGACTGACCCCACCCTGTCAATCTAACTCACCCAGGGAAGAGCAGACTGACCTCACTCTGTCAATGTAACACACCGCGGGAAGAGCAGACTAACCCCACTCTGTCAATGTAACACACCCAAGGAAGAGCAGTCTGACCCCACTCTGTCATTGTAACACAGCCAGGGAAGAGCAGACTGACCCCTCTCTGTCAATGTAACTCACCCAGGGAACAGAAGATTGACCTCACTCGGTCAATGTAACATACCCAGCGAAGAGCAGACTAACCCCACTCTGTCAATGTAACACACCCAGGGTAGAGCAGACTGACCCCACTCTGTCAATGTAACACACCCAGAGAAGAGCAGACTAACCCCACTCTGTCAATGTAACACACCCAAGGAAGAGCAGTCTGACCCCACTCTGTCATTGTAACACAGCCAGGGAAGAGAAGACTGACCCCTATCTGTCAATGTAACTCACCCAGGGAACAGAAGATTGACCTCGCTCGGTCAATGTAACATACCCAGGGAAGAGCAGACTAACCCCACTCTGTCAATGTAACACACCCAGGGAAGAGCAGACTGATCCCACTCTGTCAATGTAACACACCCAGGGAAGAGCAGACTGACCCCACTCTGTCAATGTCACGCACCCAGGGAAGAGCAGACTGACCGCACTCTGTCAATGTAACACACCCAGGGAAGAGCAGATTGATCCCACTGTGTCAATGTAACACATCCAGGGAAGAGCAGACTGACCCCACACTTTCAATGTAACACATCCAGGGAAGAGCAGACTGACCGCACTCGGTCAATGTAATCCACCCAGGGAAGAGCAGACTGACCCCTCTCTGTCAATGTAACACACCCAGGGAAGAGCAGATTTACCCCACTCTGAAAATGTAACAGAGCCAGGGAAGAGCAGACTGACCCCACTCTGTCAATGTAACACACCCAGGGAAGAGCAGACTGACCCCACTCTGTCAATGTAACACACCCAGGGAAGAGCAGATTGATTCCACTGTGTCAACGTAACACACCCAGGGAAGAGCAGACTGACCCCACACTTTCAATGTAACACATCCAGGGAAGAGCAGACTGAACGCACTCGGTCAATGTAACCCACCCAGGGAAGAGCAGACTGACCCCTCTCTGTCAATGTAACACAGCCAGGGAAGAGCAGATTTACCCCACTCAGTCAAAATAACAGACCCAGGGAAGAGCAGACTGACCCCACTCTGTCAATGTAACACACCCAGGGAAGAGCAGACTGACCCCATTCTGTCAATGTAACACACCCAGGGAAGAACAGACTGACCCCACTCTGTCAATGTAAGACACCCAGGGGAGAGCAGACTTACCCCACTCTGTCAACGTAACACACACAAGGAAGAGCAGACTGACCCCACTCTGTCAATGTAACACAACCAGGGAAGAGCAGACAGACCCCGTTCTGTCAATGTAACACACCCAGGGAAGAGCAGACTGACACCACTCTGTCAATGTATCACACCCAGGGGAGAGCAGACTGACCCCACCCTGTCAATCTAACTCACCCAGGGAAGAGCAGACTGACCTCACTCTGTCAATGTAACACACCGCGGGAAGAGCAGACTAACCCCACTCTGTCAATGTAACACACCCAAGGAAGAGCAGTCTGACCCCACTCTGTCATTGTAACACAGCCAGGGAAGAGCAGACTGACCCCTCTCTGTCAATGTAACTCACCCAGGGAACAGAAGATTGACCTCACTCGGTCAATGTAACATACCCAGGGAAGAGCAGACTAACCCCACTCTGTCAATGTAACACACCGCGGGAAGAGCAGACTGACCCCACTCTGTCAATGTAACACACCCAGGGAAGAGCAGACTAACCCCACTCTGTCAATGTAACACACCCAAGGAAGAGCAGTCTGACCCCACTCTGTCATTGTAACACAGCCAGGGAAGAGCAGACTGACCCCTATCTGTCAATGTAACTCACCCAGGGAACAGAAGATTGACCTCACTCGGTCAATGTAACATACCCAGGGAAGAGCAGACTAACCCCACTCTGTCAATGTAACACACCCAGGGAAGAGCAGACTGATCCCACTCTGTCAATGTAACACACCCAGGGAAGAGCAGACTGACCCCACTCTGTCAATGTCACGCAACCAGGGAAGAGCAGACTGACTGCACTCTGTCAATGTAATACACCCAGGGAAGAGCAGATTGATCCCACTGTGTCAATGTAACACATCCAGGGAAGAGCAGACTGACCCCACACTTTCAATGTAACACATCCAGGGAAGAGCAGACTGACCGCACTCGGTCAATGTAATCCACCCAGGGAAGAGCAGACTGACCCCTCTCTGTCAATGTGACACACCCAGGGAAGAGCAGATTTACCCCACTCTGTCAATGTAACAGACCCAGGGAAGAGCAGACTGACCCCACTCTGTCAATGTAACACACCCAGGGAAGGGCGGACTGACCCCACTCTGTCAATGTAACACACCCAGGGAAGAGCAGACTGACCCCACTCTGTCAATGTCACGCACCCAGGGAAGAGCAGACTGACCGCATTCTGTCAATGTAACACACCCAGGGAAGAGCAGATTGATCCCACTGTGTCAACGTAACACACCCAGGGAAGAGAAGACTGACCCCACACTTTCAATGTAACACATCCAGGGAAGAGCAGACTGACCGCACTCGGTCAATGTAACCCACCCAGGGAAGAGCAGACTGACCCCTCTCTGTCAATGTAACACAGCCAGGGAAGAGCAGATTTACCCCACTCCGTCAATGTAACAGAACCAGGGAAAAGCAGACTGACCCCACTCTGTCAATGTAACACACCCAGGGAAGAGCAGACTGACCCCATTCTGTCAATGTAACACACCCAGGGAAGAACAGACTGACCCCACTCTGTCAATGTAAGACACCCAGGGGAGAGCAGAGTTACCCCACTCTGTCAATGTCACGCACCCAGGGAAGAGCAGACTGACCGCACTCTGTCAATGTAACACACCCAGGGAAGAGCAGATTGATCCCACTGTGTCAATGTAACACATCCAGGGAAGAGCAGACTGACCCCACACTTTCAATGTAACACATCCAGGGAAGAGCAGACTGACCGCACTCGGTCAATGTAATCCACCCAGGGAAGAGCAGACTGACCCCTCTCTGTCAATGTAACACAGCCAGGGAAGAGCAGATTTACCCCACTCTGTCAATGTAACAGACCCAGGGAAGAGCAGACTGACCCCACTCTGTCAATGTAACACACCCAGGGAAGGGCAGACTGACCCCACTCTGTCAATGTAACACACCCAGGGAAGAGCAGACTGACCCCACACTGTCAATGTCACGCACCCAGGGAAGAGCAGACTGACCGCACTCTGTCAATGTAACACACCCAGGGAAGAGCAGATTGATCCCACTGTATCAACGTAACACACCCAGGGAAGAGCAGACTGACCCCACACTTTCAATGTAACACATCCAGGGAAGAGCAGATTTACCCCACTCAGTCAATGTAACAGACCCAGGGAAGAGCAGACTGACCCCACTCTGTCAATGTAACACACCCAGGGAAGAGCAGACTGACCCCATTCTGTCAATGTAACACACCCAGGGAAGAACAGACTGACCCCACTCTGTCAATGTAAGACACCCAGGGGAGAGCGGACTTACGCCAGTCTGTCAATGTAACACACCCAAGGAAGAGCAGACTGACCCCACTCTGTCAATGTAACACAACCAGGGAAGAGCAGACTGAACCCACTCTGTCAATGTAACACTCCCAGGGAAGAGCAGATTTACCCCACTCTGTCAATGTAACAGACCCAGGGAAGAGCAGACTGACCCCACTCTGTCAATGTAACACACCCAGGGAAGAGCAGATTTACCCCACTCTGTCAATGTAACAGACCCAGGGAAGAGCAGACTGACCCCACTCTGTCAATGTAACACACCCAGGGAATGGCAGACTGACCCCATTCTGTCAATGTAACACACCCAGGGAAGAACAGATTGACCTCACTCGGTCAATGTAACATACCCAGGGAAGAGCAGACTAACCCCACTCTGTCAATGTAACACACCCAGGGAAGAGCAGATTGATCCCACTGTGTCAATGTAACACACCCAGGGAAGAGCAGACTGACCCCACACTTTCAATGTAACACATCCAGGGAAGAGCAGACTGACCGCATTCGGTCAATGTAACCCACCCAGGGAAGAGCAGACTGACCCCTCTCTGTCAATGTAACACACCCAGGGAAGAGCAGATTTACCCCACTCTGTCAATGTAACAAACCCAGGGAAGAGCAGACTGACCCCACTCTGTCAATGTAACACACCCAGGGAAGAGCACACTGACCCCATTCTGTCAATGTAACACGCCCAGGGAAGAACAGACTGACCCCACTCTGTCAATGTAAGACACCCAGGGAAGAGCAGACTGACCCCACTCTGTCAATGTAACACAACCAGGGAAGAGCAGACAGACCCCGTTCTGTCAATGTAACCCACCCAGGGAAGAACAGACTGACCCCACTCTGTCAATGTAACACACCCAGGGAAGAGCAGACTGACCCCACTCTGTCAATGTAACCCACCCAGTGAAGAGCAGACTGACCCCTCTTCCTCCATGTAACTCACCCAGTGAAGAGCAGACTGACCCCTCTTCCTCCATGTAACTCACCCAGGGAAGAGCAGACTGAAACCATTCTGTCAATGTAACCCACCCAGGGAAGAGCAGACTGACGGCACTCAGTCTATGTAACCCACCCAGGGAAGAGCAGACTGACCCCACTCTGTCATTATCACAGACCCAGGGAAGAGCAGACTCACCCAACTCTGTCAATGTAACACACCAAGAGGAGACCAGAGTGACCCCTCTATCACAATGTAACTCACCTAGGGAAGAGCAGACTGACCCCACTCTGTCAAAGTAACACACTCAGGGAAGAGCAGACTCTTCCCACTCTGTCAAAATAACACACTCAGGGAAGAGCAGACTGACCTCACTCTGTCAATGTAACACACCCAGGGAAGAGCAGACACACCCCACTCTGTCAATGTAACATACTCAGGGAATAGCAGTCTGACCCCACTCTTTCAATGTATCACACGCAGGGGAGAGCAGACTGAACCAACCCTGCCAATGTAACTCACCAAGGGAAGAGCAGACAGACCTCACTCTGTCAATGTAACACACCGCGGGAAGAGCAGACTGACCCCACTCTGTCAATGTAACACACCCAAGGAAGAGCAGACTGACCCCTCTTCCTCCATGTAACTCACCCAGTGAAGAGCAGACTGACCCCTCTTCCTCCATGTAACTCACCCAGGGAAGAGCAGACTGACCCCATTCTGTCAATGTAACCCACCCAGGGAAGAGCAGACTGACCGCACTCAGTCTATGTAACCCACCCAGGGAAGAGCAGACTGACCCCACTCTGTCATTATCACAGACCCAGGGAAGAGCAGACTCACCCAACTCTGTCAATGTAACACACCCAGAGGAGACCAGAGTGACCCCTCTATCACAATGTAACTCACCTAGGGAAGAGCAGACTGACCCCACTCTGTCAAAGTAACACACTCAGGGAAGAGCAGACTCTTCCCACTCTGTCAAAATAACACACTCAGGGAAGAGCAGACTGACCTCACTCTGTCAATGTAACACACCCAGGGAAGAGCTGACTGTCCCCACTCTGTCAATGTAACACACCCAGGGAAGAGCAGACTGACCCCACCCTGTCAATGTAACACACCCAGGGAAGAGCAGACACACCCCACTCTGTCAATGTAACATACTCAGGGAATAGCAGTCTGACCCCACTCTTTCAATGTATCACACGCAGGGGAGAGCAGACTGAACCAACCCTGCGAATGTAACTCACCAAGGGAAGAGCAGACAGACCTCACTCTGTCAATGTAACACACCGCGGGAAGAGCAGACTGACCCCACGCTGTCAATGTAACACACCCAAGGAAGAGCAGACTGACCCCACTCTGTCATTGTAACACATCCAGGGAAGAGCAGACTGACCCCTCTCTGTCAATGTAACTCACCCAGGGAACAGAAGATTGACCTCACTCGGTCAATGTAACATACCCAGGGAAGAGCAGACTAACCCCACTCTGTCAATGTAACACACCCAGGGAAGAGCAGATTGATCCCACTGTGTCAATGTAACACACCCAGGGAAGAGCAGACTGACCCCACACTTTCAATGTAACACATCCAGGGAAGAGCAGACTGACCGCATTCGGTCAATGTAACCCACCCAGGGAAGAGCAGACTGACCCCTCTCTGTCAATGTAACACACCCAGGGAAGAGCAGATTTACCCCACTCTGTCAATGTAACAAACCCAGGGAAGAGCAGACTGACCCCACTCTGTCAATGTAACACACCCAGGGAAGAGCAGACTGACCCCATTCTGTCAATGTAACACACCCAGGGAAGAACAGACTGACCCCACTCTGTCAATGTAAGACACCCAGGGGAGAGCAGACTTACCCCACTCTGTCAATGTAACACACCCAGGGAAGAGCAGACTGACCCCACTCTGTCAATGTAACACAACCAGGGAAGAGCAGACAGACCCCGTTCTGTCAATGTAACCCACCCAGGGAAGAGCAGACTGACCCCACTCTGTCAATGTAACCCACCCAGTGAAGAGCAGACTGACCCCTCTCCCTCCATGTAACTCACCCATGGAAGAGCAGACTGACCCCATTCTGTCAATGTAACCCACCCAGGGAAGAGCAGACTGACCGCACTCAGTCAATGTAACCCACCCAGGGAAGAGCAGACTGACCCCACTCTGTCATTATCACAGACCCAGGGAAGAGCAGACTCACCCAACTCTGTCAATGTAACACACCCAGGGGAGACCAGAGTGACCCCTCTATCACAATGTAACTCACCTAGGGAAGAGCAGACTGACCCCACTCTGTCAAAGTAACACACTCAGGGAAGAGCAGACTCTTCCCACTCTGTCAAAGTAACACACTCAGGGAAGAGCAGACTGACCCCACTCTGTCAATGTAACATACCCAGGGAAGAGCAGACTGACACCTCTCCCTCCGTGTAACTCACCCAGGGAAGAGCAGACTGACCCCACTCTTTCAATGTAACACACCCAGGGAAGTGCAGACTGACCCCACTCTGTCAATGTAACACACCCAGGGAAGAGCAGACTGACCCCACTCTGTCAATGTAACACACCCAGGGAAAAGCAGACTGACCCCACTCTGTCAATGTAACACACCCAGGGAAGAGCAGACTGACCCCACTCTGTCAATATCACAGACCCAGGGAAGAGCAGACTCACCCAACTCTGTCAATGTAACACACCCAGGGGAAACCAGAGTGACCCCTCTATCTCAATGTAACTCACCTAGGGAAGAGCAGACTGACCCCACTCTGTCAAAGTAACACACTCAGGGAAGAGCAGACTGACCTCACTCTGTCAATGTAACACAACCAGGGAAGGGCAGACTGACCCCACTCTGTCAATGTAACATACTCAGGGAATAGCAGTCTGACCCCACTCTGTCAATGTATCACACCCAGGGGAGAGCAGACTGACCCCACCCTGTCAATCTAACTCACCCAGGGAAGAGCAGACTGACCTCACTCTGTCAATGTAACACACCGCGGGAAGAGCAGACTGACCACACTCTGTCAATGTAACACACCCAAGGAAGAGCAGTCTGACCCCACTCTGTCATTGTAACACAGCCAGGGAAGAGCAGACTGACCCCTCTCTGTCAATGTAACTCACCCAGGGAACAGAAGATTGACCTCACTCGGTCAATGTTATACACAGAGAAGAGCAGACTAACCCCACTCTGTCATTGTAACACACCCAGGGAAGAGCAGACTGACCCCACTCTGTCAATGTAACACACCCAGGGAAGAGCAGACTGACCCCACTCTGTCAATGTCACGCACCCAGGGGCGAGCAGACTGACCGCACTCTGTCAATGTAACACACCCAGGGAAGAGCAGATTGATCCCACTGTGTCAATGTAACACATCCAGGGAAGAGCAGACTGACCCCACACTTTCAATGTAACACATCCAGGGAAGAGCAGACTGACCGCACACCGTGAATGTAATCTACCCAGGGAAGAGCAGACTGACCCCTCTTTGTCAATGTAACACAGCCAGGGAAGAGCAGATTTACCCCACTCTGTCAATGTAACAGACCCAGGGAAGAGCAGACTGACCCCACTCTGTCAATGTCACGCACCCAGGGAAGAGCAGACTGACCGCACTCTGTCAATGTAACCGCCCAGGGAAGAGCAGATGGATCCCACTGTGTCAATGCAACACACCGAGGGAAGAGCAGACTGACCCCACACTTTCAATGTAACACATCCAGGGAAGAGCAGACTGACCGCACTCGGTCAATGCAACCCACCCAGGGAAGAGCAGACTGACCCCTCTCTGTCAATGTAACACACCGCGGGAAGAGCAGACTGACCACACTCTGTCAATGTAACACACCCAAGGAAGAGCAGTCTGACCCCACTCTGTCATTGTAACACAGCCAGGGAAGAGCAGACTGACCCCTCTCTGTCAATGTAACTCACCCAGGGAACAGAAGATTGACCTCACTCGGTCAATGTTATACCCAGGGAAGAGCAGACTAACCCCACTCTGTCATTGTAACACACCCAGGGAAGAGCAGACTGACCCCACTCTGTCAATGTAACACACCCAGGGAAGAGCAGACTGACCCCACTCTGTCAATGTCACGCACCCAGGGGCGAGCAGACTGACCGCACTCTGTCAATGTAACACACCCAGGGAAGAGCAGATTGATCCCACTGTGTCAATGTAACACATCCAGGGAAGAGCAGACTGACCCCACACTTTCAATGTAACACATCCAGGGAAGAGCAGACTGACCGCACTCCGTGAATGTAATCTACCCAGGGAAGAGCAGACTGACCCCTCTTTGTCAATGTAACACAGCCAGGGAAGAGCAGATTTACCCCACTCTGTCAATGTAACAGACCCAGGGAAGAGCAGACTGACCCCACTCTGTCAATGTCACGCACCCAGGGAAGAGCAGACTGACCGCACTCTGTCAATGTAACCGCCCAGGGAAGAGCAGATGGATCCCACTGTGTCAATGCAACACACCCAGGGAAGAGCAGACTGACCCCACACTTTCAATGTAACACATCCAGGGAAGAGCAGACTGACCGCACTCGGTCAATGCAACCCACCCAGGGAAGAGCAGACTGACCCCTCTCTGTCAATGTAACACAGCCAGGGAAGAGCAGATTTACCCCACTCAGTCAATGTAACAGACCCAGGGAAGAACAGACTGACCCCACTCTGTCAATGTAACACACCCAGGGAAGAGTAGACTGACCCCATTCTGTCAATGTCACGCACCCAGGGAAGAGTAGACTGACCGCACTCTGTCAATGTCACTCACGCAGGGAAGAGCAGACTGACCCCACTTTGTCAATGTAATACACCAAGGGAAGAGCAGACTGACCCCACACTTTCAATGTAACACATCCAGGGAAGAGCAGACTGACCCCTCTCTGTCAATATAACACACCCAGGGAAGAGCAGACTGACTCCACTCTGTCAAAGTAACACACGCAGAGAAGAGCGGACTGACCCCACTCTGTCAATGTACCCCACCCAGTGAAGAGCAGACAGACCCCTCTCCCTCCATGTAACTCAGCCAGGGAAGAGCAGACTGACCCCACTCTGTCAATGTAACACACCCAGGGAAGAGCAGACTGACCCCACTCTGTCAATGTCACGCACCCAGGGAAGAGCAGACTGACCGCACTCTGTCAATGTCACGCACCCAGGGAAGAGCAGACTGACCCCACTGTGTCAATGTAACACACCCAGGGAAGAGCAGACTGACCCCACACTTTCAATGTAACACATCCAGGGAAGAGCAGACTGACCCCTCTCTGTCAATGTAACACACCCAGGGATGAGCAGACGGACCCCACTCTGTCAATGTAACACACCCAGGGAAGAGCAGACTGACCCCACTCTGTCAATGTCACGCACCCAGGGAAGAGCAGACTGACCGCACACTGTCAATGTAACACACCCAGGGAAGAGCAGATTGACCCCACTGTGTCAATGTAACACACCCAGGGAAGAGCAGACTGACCCCACACTTTCAATGTAACCCACCGAGGGAAGAGCAGACTGACCCCTCTCTGTCAATGTAACACACCCAGGGAAGAGCAGACTGAAACCACTCTGGCAATGTAACACACCGAGGGAAGAGCAGACTGACCTCATCCGGTCAAATATAACAGACACAGGGAAGAGCAGACTGACCACACTCTGTCATTGCAACGCACCAAGGGAAGAGCAGACTGACCCCTTTCTGTCAACATTATACACCCAGGGAAGATCAGACTGACCCAACTCTGTCAATGTAACACACCGCGGGAAGAGGAGACTGACCCCACTCTGTCAATGTAAACCACCCAAGGAAGAGCAGACTGACCCCACTCTGTCATTGTAACACACCCAGGGAAGAGCAGACTGTCCCCTCTCTGTCAATGTAACACACCCAGGGAAGAGCAGACTGACCCCACTCTGTCAATGTAACACACCCAGGGAAGAGCAGACTGACCCCACTCTGTCAATGTAACAAAGCCAGGGAAGAGCAGACTGAACCCACTCTGTCAATGTAACACACCCAGGCAACAGCAGACTGACCCCACTCTATCAATGTAACACACCCAGGGAAGAGCACACTGACCCCACTCTGTCAAAGTAACACACCCAGGGAAGAGCAGACTGACCCTACTCTGTCAATGTATCACTCCCAGGGAAGAGCAGACTGACCCCACTCTGTCAATTTAAAACACCCAGGGAAGTGCACGCGGACCCCACTCTGTCAATGTAACACACCCAGGGAAGAGCAGACTGACCCCACTCTGTCAATGGAACACATGAAGGGAAGAGCAGACTGACCCCACCCTGTCAATGTAACACCCCCAGGGAAGAGCAGACTGACCCCGCTCTGTCAATGAAACACACGCAGGGAAGAGTAGACTGACCCCACTCTGCCAATATAACCCAGCCAGGGAAGAGCAGACTGACCCCACTCTGTCAATGTAACACACCCAGGGAAGAGCAGACTGACCCAACTCTGTCAATATAACACACCCAGGGAAGAGCAGACGGACCCCATTCTATCAAAGTAACACACCCAGGGAAGAGCAGACTGACCTCATTCTGTCACTGTAACACACCCAGTGAAGAGCAGACTGACCTCACTCTGTCAATTTAACACACCCAGGGAAGAGCAGACTGACACCACTCTTTCAATGTAACACCCCCAGGGTAGAGCAGACTGACCCCACTCTGTTAATGTAACCCACCCAGGGAAGAGCAAACTGTTTCCACTCTGTCTGTGTAACACACCCTGGGAAAAGCAGACTCACCCCACTCTGTCAATGTAACACATCCAGGTAAGAGCAGACTGACCCTTCTCTGCCAATGTAAGACACCCAGGGAAGTGCAGACTGACCCAACTCTGTCAATGTAACTCACCCAGGGAAGATACGACTGACCCCACTCTGTCAATGTAACACCCCCTGGGAAGAGCAGACTGACCCGATTCTGTCAATGTAACTCACTCAGGGAAGAGCAGACTGACCCCACTCTGTCAATGTATCTCACAAAGGGAAGAGCAGACAGACCCCACCCTGTCAATGTAACATATCCAGGGAAGAGCAGACTGACCCCACTCTGTCAATGTAATACACCCAGGGAAGTGCAGACTGACTCCACTCTGTCAATGTAACACAGCCAGGGAAGAGCAGGCTGACCACACTCTGTCAATGTAACACACCCAGGGAAGAGCAGACTGACCCAACTCTGTCAATATAACACACCCAGGGAAGAGCAGACTGACCCCATTCTATCAAAGTAACACACCCAGGTAAGAGCAGACTGACCTCACTCTGTCACTGTAACACACCCAGTGAAGAGCAGACTGACCTCACTCTGTCAATTTAACACACCCAGGGAAGAGCAGACTGACACCACTCTTTCAATGTAACACCCCCAGGGAAGAGCAGACTGACCCCACTCTGACAAAGTAAGACCCCCAGGGAAGAGCAGACTGACCCCACTCTGTCAATGTAACACACCCAGGGAAGAGCAGACTGACCCCACTCTGTCAATGTAACAGACCCAGGGAAGAGCAGACTGACCCCAATCTGTCAGTGTAACACACCCAGGGAAGGACAGACTGACGCCCCTCTGTCAATGTAACACACCCAGGGAAGAGCAGACCGACCCCACTCTGTCAATGTAACACACCCAGGGAAGAGCAGACTGACCCCACTCTGTCAATGTAACACACCGAGGGAAGAGCAGACTGACCCCACTCTCTCAATGTAACACACCCGGGGAAGAGCAGACTGACCCCACTCTGTCAATGTAACACACACAGTGAAGAAGAGACTGATCCCACTGTGTCAATGTAACACTCCCAGGAAAGTGCAGACTGACCCCTCTGTGTCAATGTAACACACCCAGGGAAGACAAGACTGACCCCACTCTGTCAATGTAACGCACCCAGCGAAGAGCAGACTGACCCCACTCTGTCAATGTAACCCAGTCAGGGTAGAGCAGACTGACCCCACTCTGTTAATGTAACCCACCCAGGGAAGAGCAAACTGTTTTCACTCTGTCTGTGTAACACACCCTGGGAAAAGCAGACTCACCCCACTCTGTCAATGTAACACATCCAGGTAAGAGCAGACTGACCCTTCTCTGCCAATGTAACACACCCAGGGAAGTGCAGACTGACCCAACTCTGTCAATGTAACTCACCCAGGGAAGATACGACTGACCCCACTCTGTCAATGTAACACCCCCTGGGAAGAGCAGACTGACCCCACTCTATCAATGTATCTCACAAAGGGAAGAGCAGACAGACCCCACCCTGTCAATGTCACATATCCAGGGAAGAGCAGACTGACCCCACTCTGTCAATGTAACACACCCAGGGAAGTGCAGACTGACCACACTCTGTCAAAGTAACACCACCAGGGCATAGCCGACTGACCCCACTCTGTCAATGTAACAGACCCAGGGAAGAGCAGACTGACCCCACTCTGTCAATGTAACACACTCAGGGCAGAGCAGACTGACCCCAGGCTGTCAATGTAACTCATAAAGGGAAGAGCAGACTGACCCCACTCTGTCAATGTAACCCACCCAGGGAAGAGTTGACTGACTCCACTCTGTCAATGTAACACACCCAGGGAAGAGCACACTGACCACACTCTGTCAATGTAACACACGCAGGGAAGTGCAGACTGACCCCACTCTGTCAATGTAACACCCACGGAAGAGCAGACTGACCCCAGTCTGTCAATGTAACTCACAAAGGGAAGAGCAGACTGACCCCACTCTGTCAATGTAACACACCCAGGGAAGAGCAGACTGACTCCACTCTGTCAATGTAACACACCCAGGGAAGAGCAGACTGACCACACTCTGTTAATGTAACACACCCAGGGCAGAGCCGACTGACCCCACTCTGTCAATGAAACCCACCCAGTGAAGAGCAGACCGACCCCACTGCGTCAATGTAACACACCCAGTGAAGAGCAGACTGATCCCACTCTGTCAATGTAAAACACACAGGGAAGACCTGACTGACCCCTCTCAGTCAATGTAATACACAGAGAAGAGCAGACTGACCTCACTCTGTTAATGTAACACACCCAGGGAAGAGCAGACTGACCTCACTCTGTCAATGTAACACCCCCAGGGAAGAGCAGACTGACCTCATTCTTTCAATGTCACTCACAAAGGGAAGAGCAGACTGCCCCCACTCTGTCAATATAACACACCCAGGAAAGAGCAGACTGACCCCTCTGTGTCAATGTAACACACCCAGGGCAGTCAAGACTGACCCCACTCTGTCAATGTAACGCACCCAGCGAAGAGCAGACTCACCCCACTCTGTCAATGTAACCCACCCAGGGTAGAGCAGACTAACCCCACTCATTTAAGGTAACCCACCCAGGGAAGAGCAAACTGTTTCCACTCTGTCGATGTAACACACCCTGGGAAGAGCAGACTCACCCCACTCTCTCAATGTAACCCACCCAGGGAAGAGCAGACTGAACCCACTCTGTCAATGTAACACCCCCAGGGAAGAGCAGACTGACCCCACTCTGTCAATGTAACACACCCAGGGAAGAGCAGACTGACCCCATTCTGTCAATGTAACACACCCAGGGAAGAACAGACTGACCCCACTCTGTCAATGTCACGCACCCAGGGAAGAGCAGAATGACCGCACTCTGTCAATGTAATACACCCAGGGAAGAGCAGATTGATCCCACTGTGTCAATGTAACACACCCAGGGAAGAGCAGACTGACCCCAGTCTGTCAATGTAACTCACAAAGGGAAGAGCAGACTGACCCCACTCTGTCAATGTAACCCACCCAGGGAAGAGCAGACCGACCCCAATTCGTCAATGTAACACATCCAGGGAAAAGCAGACTGACCCCACTCTGTCAATGTAACACACCCGGGGAAGAACAGACTGACCCCCACGCTGTCAATGTAACGCACCCAGCGAAGAGCAGACTGACCCCACTCTGTCAATGTAACCCAGTCAGGTTAGAGCAGACTGACCACACTCTGTTAATGTAACCCACCCAGGGAAGAGCAAACTGTTTCCACTCTGTCTGTGTAACACACCCAGGGAAGAGCAGACTGACCCCACTCTGTCAATGTAACACACCCAGGGAAGAGCACACTGACCCCACTCTCTCAATGTAACACACCCGGGGAAGAGCAGACTGACCCCACTCTGTCAATGTAACACACACAGTGAAGAACAGACTGATACCACTGTGTCAATGTAACACACCCAGGGAAGACAAGACTGACCACACTCTGTCAATGTAACGCACCCAGCGAAGAGCAGACTGACCCCACTCTGTCAATATAACCCAGTCAGTGTAGAGCAGACTGACCCCACTCTGTTAATGTAACCCACCCAGGGAAGAGCAAACTGTTTCCACTCTGTCTGTGTAACACACCCTGGGAAGAGCAGACTCACCCCACTCTGTCAATGTAACACATCCAGGTAAGAGCAGGCTGACCACACTCTGTCAATGTAAGACACACAGGGAAGTGCAGACTGACCCAACTCTGTCAATGTAACTCACCCAGGGAAGATACGACTGACCCCACTCTGTCAATGTAACACCCCCTGGGAAGAGCAGACTGACCCCATTCTGTCAATGTAACTCACTCAGGGAAGAGCAGACTGACCCCACTCTGTCAATGTATCTCACAAAGGGAAGAGCAGACTGACCCCACCCTGTCAATGTAACATATCCAGGGAAGAGCAGACTGACCCCACTCTGTCAATGTAACACACCCAGGGAAGTGCAGACTGACTCCAATCCTCAATGTAACACACCCAGGGAAGACCAGGCTGACCACACTCTGTCAATGTAACGCCGCCAGCGAAGAGCAGACTGACCCCACTCTGTCAATGTAACCCACCCAGGGTAGAGCAGACTGACCCCACTCTGTTAATGTAACCCACCCAGGGAAGAGCAGACTGACCCCACTCTGTCAATGTAACACACTCAGGGCAGAGCAGACTGACCCCAGGCTGTCAATGTAACTCACAAAGGGAAGAGAAGACTGACCCCACTCTGTCAATGTAACCCACCCAGGGAAGAGCAGACTGACTCCACTCTGTCAATGTAACACACCCAGGGAAGAGCAGACTGACCACACTCTGTCAATGTAACACACGCAGGGAAGTGCAGACTGACCCCACTCTGTCAATCTAACACACCCAGGGAAGAGCAGACTGACCCCAGTCTGTCAATGTAACTCACAAAGGGAAGAGCAGACTGCCCCCACTCTGTCAATGTAACACATCCAGGAAAGAGCAGACTGACCCCTCTGTGTCAATGTAACACACCCAGGGCAGACAAGACTGACCCCACTCTGTCAATGTAACGCACCCAGCGAAGAGCAGACTGACCCCACTCTGTCAATGTAACCCACCCAGGGTAGAGCAGACTCACCCCACTCTGTTAATGTAACCCACCCATGGAAGAGCAAACTGTTTCCACTCTGTCGATGTAACACACCCTGGGAAGAGCAGACTCACCCCACTCTCTCAATGTAACCCACCCAGGGAAGAGCAGACTGACCCCACTCTGTCAATGTAACACCCCCAGGGAAGAGCAGACTGACCCCACTCTGTCAATGTAACACACCCAGGGAAGAGCAGACTGACCCCACTCTGTCAATGTAACACACCCAGGGAAGAGCAGACTGACCCCACTCTGTCAATGTAACACATCCAGGGAAAAGCAGACTGACCCCACTCTCTCAATGTAACACACCCGGGGAAGAACAGACTGACCCCACTCTGTCAATGTATCGCACCCAGCGAAGAGCAGACTGACCCCACTCTGTCAATGTAACCCAGTCAGGTTAGAACAGACTGACCACACTCTGTTAATGTAACCCACCCAGGGAAGAGCAAACTGTTTCCACTCTGTCTGTGTAACACACCCTGGGAAGAGCAGACTCACCCCACTCTGTCAATGTAACACATCCAGGTAAGAGCAGACTGACCCTTCACTGTCAATGTAAGACACCCAGGGAAGTGCAGACTGACCCAACTCTGTCAATGTAACACACCAAGGGAAGATACGACTGACCCCACTCTGTCAATGTAACACCCCCTGGGAAGAGCAGACTGACCCCATTCTGTCAATGTAACTCACTCAGGGAAGAGCAGACTGACCCCACTCTGTCAATGTATCTCACAAAGGGAAGAGCAGACTGCCTCCAATCTGTCAATGTAACACACCCAGGGAAGAGCAGACTGACCACACTCTGTCAATGTAACGCACGCAGGGAAGTGCAGACTGACCACACTCTGTCAAAGTAACACCACCAGGGCATAGCCGACTGACCCCACTCTGTCAATGTAACACACCCAGGGAAGAGCAGACTGACCCCACTCTGTCAATGTAACACACCCAGGGCAGAGCAGACTGACTCCACTCTGTCAATGTAACACACCCAGGGCAGAGCAGACTGACCACAGTCTGTCAATGTAACTCACAAAGGGAAGAGCAGACTGACCCCACTCTGTCAATGTAACCCACCCAGGGAAGAGCAGACTGACTCCACTCTGTCAATGTAACACACCCAGGGAAGAGCAGACTGACCACACTCTGTCAATGTAACACACGCAGGGAAGTGCAGACTGACCCCACTCTGTCAATCTAACACACCCAGGGAAGAGCAGACTGACCCTAGTCTGTCAATGTAACTCACAAAGGGAAGAGCAGACTGACCCCACTCTGTCAATGTAACCCACCCAGGGAAGAGCAGACCGACCCCACTGCGTCAATGTAACACACCCAGGGAAGAGCAGACTGATCCCACTCTGTCAATGTAACACACACAGGGAAGACCTGACTGACCCCACTCAGTCAATGTAACACACAGGGAAGAGCAGACTGACCTCACTCTGTTAATATAACACACACAGGGAAGGGCAGACCGACCCCACTCTGTCAATGTAACACACCCAGGGAAGAGCACACTGACCTCACTCTGTCAATGTAACACCCCCAGGGAAGAGCAGACTGACCTCATTCTTTCAATGTAACTCACAAAGGGAAGAGCAGACTGCCTCCACTCTGTCAATGTAACACACCCAGGGAAGAGCAGACTGACCTCACTCTGTCAATGTAACACACCCAGGGCAGACAAGACTGACCCCACTCTGTCAATGTAACGCACCCAGCGAAGAGCAGACTCACGCCACTCTGTCAATGTAACCCACCAAGGGTAGAGCAGACTGACCCCACTCTGTTAATGTATCCCACCCAGGGAAGAGCAAACTATTTCCACTCTGTCGATGTAACACACCCTGGGAAGAGCAGACTCACCCCACTCTCTCAATGTAACCCACCCAGGGAAGAGCAGACTGACCCCACTCTGTCAATGTAACACCCCCAGGGAAGAGCAGACTGACCCTTCTCTGTCAATGTAAGACACCCAGGGAAGTGCAGACTGACCCAACTCTGTCAATGTAACTCACCCAGGGAAGATCCGACTAACCCCACTCTGTCAATGTAACACACCCAGGGAAGAGCAGACTGACCCCACTCGGTCAATGAAACACACCTAGGAAAGAGCAGACTGACCTCACTCTGTCAATGTCACACTCTCAGGGAAGATCCGACTGACCCCACCCAGTCAATGTAACCCACCCAAGAAAGAGCAGACTGACCCCGCTCTGTCAATGTAACACCCCCAGGGAAGAGCAGACTGACCACCCTCTGTAAATGTAACACACACAGGGAACAGCAGACTGACACAAATCTGTCAATGGAACACACCCAGGGAAGATCAGATTGACCCCACTCTGTCAATGTAACACATCCGGGGAAGTGCAGACTGTCCCCACACTGTCAATGTAACACACCCAGGCGAGATCAGATTGACCCCACTCTGTCAATGTAACACACCCAGGGAAGTGCAGACTGACCCCACACTGTCAATGTAACACACCCAGGCGAGATCAGATTGACCCCACTCTGTCAATGTAACACACCCAGGGAAGAGCACACTGACCCCACTCTGTCAATGTAACATACCCAGGGAACAGCAGACTGACCACACTCTGTCAATGTAACACACCCAGGGAAGTGCAGACTGACCCCACTCTGTCAATGTAAAAAACCCAGGGATGAGCAGACTGACCCCACTCTTTCAATGTAACTCACAAAGGGAAGAGCAGACTGACCCCACTCTGCCAATGTAACACACCCAGGGAAGAGCAGACTGACCTCACTCTGCCAATGTAACACACACAGGGAAGGGCAGACCGACCCCTCTCTGTGAATGTAACACACCCAGGGAAGAGCAGACTGACCCCACTCTGCCAATGTAACACCCCCAGGGAAGAGCTGACTGACCCCACTCTGTCAATGTAACACCCCCAGGGAAGAGCAGACTGACCACACTCTGTCAATGTAACACACCCAGGGAAGTGCAGACTGACCCCACTCTGTCAATGTAACACCCCCAGGGAAGAGCAGACTAACCCCACTCTGCCAATGTAACACACCCATTGATGAGCAGACTGACCCCACTCTGTAAATGTAACTCACAAAGGGAAGAGCAGACTGACCCCACTCTGTCAATGTAACACACAGGGAAGAGCAGACTGACCACACTCTGTCAATGTAACACACCCATGGAAGAACAGCCTGACCCCACTCTGTCAAAGTAACACAACCTGTAAAGAGCAGACTGACCCCACTCTGTCAATGTAACACACACAGGGAAGGGCAAACCGATCCCACTCTGTCAATTTAACACAACCAGGGAAGAGCAGACTGACCCCACTCTGTCAATGTAACCCACCCAGGAAAGAGCAGACTAACCCCACTCTCTCAATGTAACACACACAGGGAAGAGCAGACTGACCCCACTCTTTCAATGTAACACACCCAGGGAAGAGCAGACCTACCCCACTCTGTCAATGTAACCCACCCAGGGAAGAGTAGACTGATCCCACTGTGTCAATGTAACACTACCAGGAAAGTGCAGACTGACGCCTCTGTGTCAATGTAACACACCCAGAGACGAGCAAACTTTTTCCACTCTGTCTATGTAACACACCCTGGGAAGAGCAGACTCACCCCATACTGTCAATGTAACCCACCCAGGGAAGAGCAGACTGACCCCACTCTGCCAATGTAACACACCCAGGGAAAAGCAGACTGACCCCACTCTGTCAATGTAACACACCCGGGGAAGAGCAGACTGACCCCACTTTGTCAATGAACCACAAACAGGGAAGAGCAGACTGACCCCACTCTGTCAATGTAACACCCCCAGGGAAGAGCAGACTGACCCAACTCTGTCAATGTAACCCACCCAAGGAAGAGCAGACTGACCCCACTCTGTCAATGTACCACACCCAGGGAAGAGCACACTGACCCCACTCGGTCAATGTAACACCCCCAGAGAAGAGCAGACTGACCACAAACTGTAAATGTAACACACACAGGGAAGAGCAGACTGACCCGACTCTGTCAATGTAACATACCCAGGCGAGATCAGATTGACCCCACTCTGTCAATGTAACACACCCAGGGAAGTTCTGACTGACCCGACTCTGTCAATTTAACACCCCCAGGGAAGAGCAGACGGACCACACTCTGTAAATGTAACACACACAGGGAAGAGCAGACTGACACAACTCTGTCAATGGAACACACCCAGGGAAGATCAGATTGACCCCACTCTGTCAATGTAACACACCCAGGGAAGTGCAGACTGTCCCCACACTGTCAATGTAACAGACCCAGGCGAGACCAGATTGACCCCACTCTGTCAATGTAACACACCCAGGGAAGCGCAAACTGACCCCACACTGTCAATGTTACACACCCAGGGAAGAGCACACTGACCCCACTCTGACAATGTAACACACCCAGGGAACAGCAGACTGACCACACTCTGTCAATGTAACACACCCAGGGAAGTGCAGACTGACCCCACTCTGTCAATGTAAAACACCCAGGGATGAGCAGACTGACCCCACTCTGTCAATGTTCCACACCCAGGGAAGAGCAGACTGACCTCACTCTGTCAATGTAACACACACAGGGAAGGGCAGACCGACCCCACTCTGTGAATGTAACCCACCCAGGAAAGAGCAGACTGACCCCACTCTGTCAATGTAACACACACAGGGAAGGGCAGACCGGTCCCACTCTGTCAATTTAACACACCCAGGGAAGAGCAGACTGAACCCACTCTGTCAATGTAACCCACCCAGGAAAGAGCAGACTAACCCCACTCTGTCAATATAACACACCCATTGATGAGCAGACTGACCCCACTCTGACAATGTAACACACAGGGAAGAGCAGACTGACCCCACTCTGTCAATGTAACACAACCTGTAAAGAGCAGACTGACCCCACTCTGTCAATGTAACACACACAGGGAAGGGCAGACCGGTCCCACTCTGTCAATTTAACACACCCAGGGAAGAGCAGACTGAACCCACTCTGTCAATGTAACCCACCCAGGAAAGAGGAGACTAACCCCACTCTGTCAATGTAACACACCCAGGGAAGAGCAGACTGACCCCACTCTGTCAATGTAACACACCCAGTGAAGAGCAGACCTTCCCCACTCTGTCAATGTAACCCACCCAGGGAAGAGTAGACTGATCCCACTGTGTCAATGTAACACTAACAGGAAAGAGCAGACTGACGCCTCTGTGTCAATGTAACACACCCAGAGACGAGCAAACTGTTTCCACTCTGTCTATGTATCACACCCTGGGAAGAGCAGACTCACCCCATACTGTCAATGTAACCCACCAAGGGAAGAGCAGACTGACCCCACTCTGTCAATGTATGACACCCAGGGAAAAGCAGACTGACCCCACTCTGTCAATGTAACACACCCGAGGAAGAGCAGACTGACGCCACTCTGTCAATGTAACACACACAGGGAAGAGCAAACAAACCCCACTCTGTCAATGTAAGACCCCCAGGGAAGAGCAGACTAACCACACTCTGTCAATGTAACACACCCAGGGAAGGGCAGACTGACCCCACTCTGTCAATGTAACTCACAAAGGGAAGAGCAGACTGACCCCACTCTGTCAATGTAACACACCCAGGTAAGAGCAGACTGACCCCAATCTGTCAATGTAACACCCCCAGGGAAGAGCAGACTGACCCCACTCTGTCAATGTAACACACCCAGGAAAGAGCAGACTGACCCCACTCTGTCAATGTAACACACCCAGGGAAGAGCAGACTGACCCCACTCTGTCAATATAACATCCCCACGGAAGATATGACTGACCCAACTCTGTCAATGGAACACACCCATGGAAGAGCAGACTGACCCCACTCTGTCAATGTAACACACCCAGGGAAGAGCAGACTGACCCCACTCTGTCAATGTAACACCCCCAGGGAAGAGCAGTCTGACCCCACTCTGTCAATGTAACACACCCAGGAAAGAGCAGACTGACCCCACTCTGTCAATGTAACACACCCAGGGAAGAGCAGTCTGACCCCACTCTGTCAATGTAACACACACAGGGAAGAGTAGACTGATAACTCTGTATCAATGTAAAACTACCAGGGAAGAGCAGACTGACCCCTCTGTGTCAATGTAATGCACCCAGGGAAGAGCAAACTTTTTCCACTCTGTCAATGTAACCCACCCAGAGTAGAGCAGACTGACCCCACTCTGTCAATGTAACACACCCTGGGAAGAGCAGACTCACACCACTCTGTAAATGTAACCCACCCAGGGAAGAGCAGACTGACGCCACTCTGTCAATGTAACACATCCAGGGAAGAGCAGACTGACCCTTCTCTGTCAATGTAAGACACCCAGGGAAGTGCAGACTGACGCCACTCTGTCTATGTAACACACCCTGGGAAGAGCAGACTCACACCACTCTGTAAATGTAACCCACCCAGGGAAGAGCAGACTGACCCAACTCTGTCAATGTAACACACCCAGGGAAGAGCAGAATGACCCCACTCTGTCAATGTAACACATCCAGGGAAGGGCAGACTGACTCCATTCTGTTAATCTAACACACACAGGGAAGAGCAGACTGACCCCACTCTGTCAATGTTACACACAGGGAATAGCAGACTGACCCCACTCTGACAATGTAACACACCCAGGGAAGAGCAGACTGACACAACTCTGTCAATGCAACACACCCATGGAAGAACAGACTGACCCCACTATATCAATGTAACACACCCTGTAAAGAGCAGACTGACCCCACTCTGTCAATGTAACACACACCGGGAAGAGCAGACTGACACCACTCTGTTAATATAACACACCCTGGGAAGAGCAGACTGACCCCACTCTCTCCAAGTAACACACAGGGAAGAGCAGACTGACCCCCTCTCTCAATGTAACACACCCAGGGAAGAGCAGACTGACCCAACTCTGTCAATGTTACACAACCAGGAAAGAGCAGACTGACCCCACTCTGTCAATGTAACACACAGAGGGAAGAGCAGACAGAACCCACTCTGTCAATGAAACACACCCCGGGAAGAGAAGATTGCCCCCCCTTTGTCAATGTAACACACACAGGGGAGACCAGAGTGACCTCTCTATCTCAATGTAACTCACCAAGGGAAGAGCAGACTGACCCCACTCTGTCAAAGTAACACACTCAGGGAAGAGCAGACTGTCCCCACTCTGTCAATGTAACACACCCAAGGAAGAGCAGTCTGACCCCACTCTGTCATTGTAACACAGCCAGGGAAGAGCAGACTGACCCCTCTCTGTCAATGTAACTCACCCAGGGAACAGAAGATTGACCTCACTCGGTCAATGTTATACCCAGGGAAGAGCAGACTAACCCCACTCTGTCATTGTAACACACCCAGGGAAGAGCAGACTGACCCCACTCTGTCAATGTAACACACCCAGGGAAGAGCAGACTGACCCCACTCTGTCAATGTCACGCACCCAGGGGCGAGCAGACTGACCGCACTCTGTCAATGTAACACACCCAGGGAAGAGCAGATTGATCCCACTGTGTCAATGTAACACATCCAGGGAAGAGCAGACTGACCCCACACTTTCAATGTAACACATCCAGGGAAGAGCAGACTGACCGCACTCCGTGAATGTAATCCACCCAGGGAAGAGCAGACTGACCCCTCTCTGTCAATGTAACACAGCCAGGGAAGAGCAGATTTACCCCACTCTGTCAATGTAACAGACCCAGGGAAGAGCAGACTGACCCCACTCTGTCAATGTCACGCACCCAGGGAAGAGCAGACTGACCGCACTCTGTCAATGTAACCGCCCAGGGAAGAGCAGATGGATCCCACTGTGTCAATGCAACACACCCAGGGAAGAGCAGACTGACCCCACACTTTCAATGTAACACATCCAGGGAAGAGCAGACTGACCGCACTCGGTCAATGCAACCCACCCAGGGAAGAGCAGACTGACCCCTCTCTGTCAATGTAACACAGCCAGGGAAGAGCAGATTTACCCCACTCAGTCAATGTAACAGACACAGGGAAGAGCAGACTGACCCCACTCTGTCAATGTAACACACCCAGGGAAGAGTAGACTGACCCCATTCTGTCAATGTCACGCACCCAGGGAAGAGTAGACTGACCGCAATCTGTCAATGTCACGCACGCAGGGAAGAGCAGACTGACCCCACTTTGTCAATGTAATACACCAAGGGAAGAGCAGACTGACCCCACACTTTCAATGTAACACACCCAGGGAAGAGCAGACTGACTCCACTCTGTCAAAGTAACACACGCAGAGAAGAGCGGACTGACCCCACTCTGTCAATGTACCCCACCCAGTGAAGAGCAGACAGACCCCTCTCCCTCCATGTAACTCAGCCAGGGAAGAGCAGACTGACCCCACTCTGTCAATGTAACACACCCAGGGAAGAGCAGACTGACCCCACTCTGTCAATGTCACGCACCCAGGGAAGAGCAGACTGACCGCACTCTGTCAATGTCACGCACCCAGGGAAGAGCAGACTGACCCCACTGTGTCAATGTAACACACCCAGGGAAGAGCAGACTGAGCCCACACTTTCAATGTAACACATCCAGGGAAGAGCAGACTGACCCCTCTCTGTCAATGTAACACACCCAGGGATGAGCAGACGGACCCCACTCTGTCAATGTAACACACCCAGGGAAGAGCAGACTGACCCCACTCTGTCAATGTCACGCACCCAGGGAAGAGCAGACTGACCGCACACTGTCAATGTAACACACCCAGGGAAGAGCAGATTGACCCCACTGTGTCAATGTAACACACCCAGGGAAGAGCAGACTGACCCCACACTTTCAATGTAACCCACCGAGGGAAGAGCAGACTGACCCCTCTCTGTCAATGTAACACACCCAGGGAAGAGCAGACTGAAACCACTCTGGCAATGTAACACACCGAGGGAAGAGCAGACTGACCTCATCCGGTCAAATATAACAGACACAGGGAAGAGCAGACTGACCACACTCTGTCATTGCAACGCACCAAGGAAAGAGCAGACTGACCCCTTTCTGTCAACGTTATACACCCAGGGAAGATCAGACTGACCCAAGTCTGTCAATGTAACACACCGCGGGAAGAGGAGACTGACCCCACTCTGTCAATGTAAACCACCCAAGGAAGAGCAGACTGACCCCACTCTGTCATTGTAACACACCCAGGGAAGAGCAGACTGTCCCCTCTCTGTCAATGTAACACACCCAGGGAAGAGCAGACTGACCCCACTCTGTCAATGTAACACACCCAGGGAAGAGCAGACTGACCCCACTCTGTCAATGTAACAAAGCCAGGGAAGAGCAGACTGAACCCACTCTATCAATGTAACACACCCAGGGAAGAGCACACTGACCCCACTCTGTCAAAGTAACACACCCAGGGAAGAGCAGACTGACCCTACTCTGTCAATGTATCACTCCCAGGGAAGAGCAGACTGACCCCACTCTGTCAATTTAAAACACCCAGGGAAGTGCACGCGGACCCCACTCTGTCAATGTAACACACCCAGGGAAGAGCAGACTGACCCCACTCTGTCAATGGAACACATGAAGGGAAGAGCAGACTGACCCCACCCTGTCAATGTAACACACTCAGGGAAGAGCAGACTGACCCCGCTCTGTCAATGAAACACACGCAGGGAAGAGTAGACTGACCCCACTCTGCCAATATAACCCAGCCAGGGAAGAGCAGACGGACCCCATTCTATCAAAGTAACACACCCAGGGAAGAGCAGACTGACCTCACTCTGTCACTGTAACACACCCAGTGAAGAGCAGACTGACCTCACTCTGTCAATTTAACACACCCAGGGTAGAGCAGACTGACCCCACTCTGTTAATGTAACCCACCCAGGGAAGAGCAAACTGTTTCCACTCTGTCTAGGTAACACACCCTGGGAAAAGCAGACTCACCCCACTCTGTCAATGTAACACATCCAGGTAAGAGCAGACTGACCCTTCTCTGCCAATGTAAGACACCCAGGGAAGTGCAGACTGACCCAACTCTGTCAATGTAACTCACCCAGGGAAGATACGACTGACCCCACTCTGTCAATGTAACACCCCCTGGGAAGAGCAGACTGACCCGATTCTGTCAATGTAACTCACTCAGGGAAGAGCAGACTGACCCCACTCTGTCAATGTATCTCACAAAGGGAAGAGCAGACAGACCCCACCCTGTCAATGTAACATATCCAGGGAAGAGCAGACTGACCCCACTCTGTCAATGTAATACACCCAGGGAAGTGCAGACTGACTCCACTCTGTCAATGTAACACAGCCAGGGAAGAGCAGGCTGACCACACTCTGTCAATGTAACACACCCAGGGAAGAGCAGACTGACCAAACTCTGTCAATATAACACACCCAGGGAAGAGCAGACTGACACCACTCTTTCAATGTAACACCCCCAGGGAAGAGCAGACTGACCCCACTCTGACAATGTAAGACCCCCAGGGAAGAGCAGACTGACCCCACTCTGTCAATGTAACACACCCAGGGAAGAGCAGACTGACCCCACTCTGTCAATGTAACAGACCCAGGGAAGAGCAGACTGACCCCAATCTGTCAGTGTAACACACCCAGGGAAGGACAGACTGACGCCCCTCTGTCAATGTAACACACCCAGGGAAGAGCAGACCGACCCCACTCTGTCAATGTAACACACCCAGGGAAGAGCAGACTGACCCCACTCTGTCAATGTAACACACCCAGGGAAGAGCAGACTGACCCCACTCTCTCAATGTAACACACCCGGGGAAGAGCAGACTGACCCCACTCTGTCAATGTAACACACACAGTGAAGAAGAGACTGATCCCACTGTGTCAATGTAACACTCCCAGGAAAGTGCAGACTGACCCCTCTGTGTCAATGTAACACACCCAGGGAAGACAAGACTGACCCCACTCTGTCAATGTAACGCACCCAGCGAAGAGCAGACTGACCCCACTCTGTCAATGTAACCCAGTCAGGGTAGAGCAGACTGACCCCACTCTGTTAATGTAACCCACCCAGGGAAGAGCAAACTGTTTCCACTCTGTCTGTGTAACACACCCTGGGAAAAGCAGACTCACCCCACTCTGTCAATGTAACACATCCAGGTAAGAGCAGACTGACCCTTCTCTGCCAATGTAACACACCCAGGGAAGTGCAGACTGACCCAACTCTGTCAATGTAACTCACCCAGGGAAGATACGACTGACCCCACTCTGTCAATGTAACACCCCCTGGGAAGAGCAGACTGACCCCACTCTATCAATGTATCTCACAAAGGGAAGAGCAGACAGACCCCACCCTGTCAATGTCACATATCCAGGGAAGAGCAGACTGACCCCACTCTGTCAATGTAACACACCCAGGGAAGTGCAGACTGACCACACTCTGTCAAAGTAACACCACCAGGGCATAGCCGACTGACCCCACTCTGTCAATGTAACAGACCCAGGGAAGAGCAGACTGACCCCACTCTGTCAATGTAACACACTCAGGGCAGAGCAGACTGACCCCAGGCTGTCAATGTAAATCATAAAGGGAAGAGCAGACTGACCCCACTCTGTCAATGTAACCCACCCAGGGAAGAGTTGACTGACTCCACTCTGTCAATGTAACACACCCAGGGAAGAGCACACTGACCACACTCTGTCAATGTAACACACGCAGGGAAGTGCAGACTGACCCCACTCTGTCAATGTAACACACCCAGGGAAGAGCAGACTGACCCCAGTCTGTCAATGTAACTCACAAAGGGAAGAGCAGACTGACCCCACTCTGTCAATGTAACACACCCAGGGAAGAGCAGACTGACTCCACTCTGTCAATGTAACACACCCAGGGAAGAGCAGACTGACCACACTCTGTCAATGTAACACACCCAGGGAAGAGCAGACTGAAACCACTCTGGCAATGTAACACACCGAAGGAAGAGCAGACTGACCTCATCCGGTCAAATATAACAGACACAGGGAAGAGCAGACTGACCACACTCTGTCATTGCAACGCACCAAGGGAAGAGCAGACTGACCCCTTTCTGTCAACGTTATACACCCAGGGAAGATCAGACTGACCCAACTCTGTCAATGTAACACACCGCGGGAAGAGGAAACTGACCCCACTCTGTCAATGTAAACCACCCAAGGAAGAGCAGACTGACCCCACTCTGTCATTGTAACACACCCAGGGAAGAGCAGACTGTCCCCTCTCTGTCAATGTAACACACCCAGGGAAGAGCAGACTGACCCCACTCTGTCAATGTAACACACCCAGGGAAGAGCAGACTGACCCCACTCTGTCAATGTAACAAAGCCAGGGAAGAGCAGACTGAACCCACTCTGTCAATGTAACACACCCAGGCAACAGCAGACTGACCCCACTCTATCAATGTAACACACCCAGGGAAGAGCACACTGACCCCACTCTGTCAAAGTAACACACCCAGGGAAGAGCAGACTGACCCTACTCTGTCAATGTATCACTCCCAGGGAAGAGCAGACTGACCCCACTCTGTCAATTTAAAACACCCAGGGAAGTGCACGCGGACCCCACTCTGTCAATGTAACACACCCAGGGAAGAGCAGACTGACCCCACTCTGTCAATGGAACAAATGAAGGGAAGAGCAGACTGACCCCACCCTGTCAATGTAACACACTCAGGGAAGAGCAGACTGACCCCGCTCTGTCAATGAAACACACGCAGGGAAGAGTAGACTGACCCCACTCTGCCAATATAACCCAGCCAGGGAAGAGCAGACGGACCCCATTCTATCAAAGTAACACACCCAGGGAAGAGCAGACTGACCTCACTCTGTCACTGTAACACACCCAGTGAAGAGCAGACTGACCTCACTCTGTCAATTTAACACACCCAGGGTAGAGCAGACTGACCCCACTCTGTTAATGTAACCCACCCAGGGAAGAGCAAACTGTTTCCACTCTGTCTAGGTAACACACCCTGGGAAAAGCAGACTCACCCCACTCTGTCAATGTAACACATCCAGGTAAGAGCAGACTGACCCTTCTCTGCCAATGTAAGACACCCAGGGAAGTGCAGACTGACCCAACTCTGTCAATGTAACTCACCCAGGGAAGATACGACTGACCCCACTCTGTCAATGTAACACCCCCTGGGAAGAGCAGACTGACCCGATTCTGTCAATGTAACTCACTCAGGGAAGAGCAGACTGACCCCACTCTGTCAATGTATCTCACAAAGGGAAGAGCAGACAGACCCCACCCTGTCAATGTAACATATCCAGGGAAGAGCAGACTGACCCCACTCTGTCAATGTAATACACCCAGGGAAGTGCAGACTGACTCCACTCTGTCAATGTAACACAGCCAGGGAAGAGCAGGCTGACCACACTCTGTCAATGTAACACACCCAGGGAAGAGCAGACTGACCAAACTCTGTCAATATAACACACCCAGGGAAGAGCAGACTGACACCACTCTTTCAATGTAACACCCCCAGGGAAGAGCAGACTGACCCCACTCTGACAATGTAAGACCCCCAGGGAAGAGCAGACTGACCCCACTCTGTCAATGTAACACACCCAGGGAAGAGCAGACTGACCCCACTCTGTCAATGTAACAGACCCAGGGAAGAGCAGACTGACCCCAATCTGTCAGTGTAACACACCCAGGGAAGGACAGACTGACGCCCCTCTGTCAATGTAACACACCCAGGGAAGAGCAGACCGACCCCACTCTGTCAATGTAACACACCCAGGGAAGAGCAGACTGACCCCACTCTGTCAATGTAACACACCCAGGGAAGAGCAGACTGACCCCACTCTCTCAATGTAACACACCCGGGGAAGAGCAGACTGACCCCACTCTGTCAATGTAACACACACAGTGAAGAAGAGACTGATCCCACTGTGTCAATGTAACACTCCCAGGAAAGTGCAGACTGACCCCTCTGTGTCAATGTAACACACCCAGGGAAGACAAGACTGACCCCACTCTGTCAATGTAACGCACCCAGCGAAGAGCAGACTGACCCCACTCTGTCAATGTAACCCAGTCAGGGTAGAGCAGACTGACCCCACTCTGTTAATGTAACCCACCCAGGGAAGAGCAAACTGTTTCCACTCTGTCTGTGTAACACACCCTGGGAAAAGCAGACTCACCCCACTCTGTCAATGTAACACATCCAGGTAAGAGCAGACTGACCCTTCTCTGCCAATGTAACACACCCAGGGAAGTGCAGACTGACCCAACTCTGTCAATGTAACTCACCCAGGGAAGATACGACTGACCCCACTCTGTCAATGTAACACCCCCTGGGAAGAGCAGACTGACCCCACTCTATCAATGTATCTCACAAAGGGAAGAGCAGACAGACCCCACCCTGTCAATGTCACATATCCAGGGAAGAGCAGACTGACCCCACTCTGTCAATGTAACACACCCAGGGAAGTGCAGACTGACCACACTCTGTCAAAGTAACACCACCAGGGCATAGCCGACTGACCCCACTCTGTCAATGTAACAGACCCAGGGAAGAGCAGACTGACCCCACTCTGTCAATGTAACACACTCAGGGCAGAGCAGACTGACCCCAGGCTGTCAATGTAAATCATAAAGGGAAGAGCAGACTGACCCCACTCTGTCAATGTAACCCACCCAGGGAAGAGTTGACTGACTCCACTCTGTCAATGTAACACACCCAGGGAAGAGCACACTGACCACACTCTGTCAATGTAACACACGCAGGGAAGTGCAGACTGACCCCACTCTGTCAATGTAACACACCCAGGGAAGAGCAGACTGACCCCAGTCTGTCAATGTAACTCACAAAGGGAAGAGCAGACTGACCCCACTCTGTCAATGTAACACACCCAGGGAAGAGCAGACTGACTCCACTCTGTCAATGTAACACACCCAGGGAAGAGCAGACTGACCACACTCTGTTAATGTAACACACCCAGGGCAGAGCCGACTGACCCCACTCTGTCAATGAAACCCACCCAGTGAAGAGCAGACCGACCCCACTGCGTCAATGTAACACACCCAGTGAAGAGCAGACTGATCCCACTCTGTCAATGTAAAACACACAGGGAAGACCTGACTGACCCCACTCAGTCAATGTAACACACAGAGAAGAGCAGACTGACCTCACTCTGTTAATGTAACACACCCAGGGAAGAGCAGACTGACCTCACTCTGTCAATGTAACACCCCCAGGGAAGAGCAGAATGACCTCATTCTTTCAATGTCACTCACAAAGGGAAGAGCAGACTGCCCCCACTCTGTCAATGTAACACACCCAGGAAAGAGCAGAATGACCCCTCTGTGTCAATGTAACACACCCAGGGCAGACAAGACTGACCCCACTCTGTCAACGTAACACACCCAGGGAAGAGCAGACTGACCACACTCTGTCAATGTAACACATCCAGGGAAGGGCAGACTGACTCCATTCTGTTAATCTAACACACACAGGGAAGAGCAGACTGACACAACTCTGTCAATGCAACACACCCATGGAAGAACAGACTGACCCCACTATATCAATGTAACACACCCTGTAAAGAGCAGACTGACCCCACTCTGTCAATGTAACACACACCGGGAAGAGCAGACTGACCCCACTCTGTTAATATAACACACCCTGGGCAGAGCAGACTGACCCCACTCTCTCCAAGTAACACACAGGGAAGGGCAGACTGACCCCCTCTCTCAATGTAACACACCCAGGGAAGAGCAGACTGACCCAACTCTGTCAATGTTACACAACCAGGAAAGAGCACACTGTCCCCACTCTGTCAAAGTAACACACTCGGGGAAGTGCAGACTGACCCCACTCTGTCAATGTAACACACACAGGGAAGAGCAGACTGACCCCACTCTGTCAATGTACCTCACACAGGGAAGAGAAGATTGCCCCCCCTTTGTCAATGTAACACACACAGGGGAGACCAGAGTGACCTCTCTATCTCAATGTAACTCACCAAGGGAAGAGCAGACTGACCCCACTCTGTCAAAGTAACACACTCAGGGAAGAGCAGACTGTCCCCACTCTGTCAATGTAACACACCCAAGGAAGAGCAGTCTGACCCCACTCTGTCATTGTAACACAGCCAGGGAAGAGCAGACTGACCCCTCTCTGTCAATGTAACTCACCCAGGGAACAGAAGATTGACCTCACTCGGTCAATGTTATACCCAGGGAAGAGCAGACTAACCCCACTCTGTCATTGTAACACACCCAGGGAAGAGCAGACTGACCCCACTCTGTCAATGTAACACACCCAGGGAAGAGCAGACTGACCCCACTCTGTCAATGTCACGCACCCAGGGGCGAGCAGACTGACCGCACTCTGTCAATGTAACACACCCAGGGAAGAGCAGATTGATCCCACTGTGTCAATGTAACACATCCAGGGAAGAGCAGACTGACCCCACACTTTCAATGTAACACATCCAGGGAAGAGCAGACTGACCGCACTCCGTGAATGTAATCCACCCAGGGAAGAGCAGACTGACCCCTCTCTGTCAATGTAACACAGCCAGGGAAGAGCAGATTTACCCCACTCTGTCAATGTAACAGACCCAGGGAAGAGCAGACTGACCCCACTCTGTCAATGTCACGCACCCAGGGAAGAGCAGACTGACCGCACTCTGTCAATGTAACCGCCCAGGGAAGAGCAGATGGATCCCACTGTGTCAATGCAACACACCCAGGGAAGAGCAGACTGACCCCACACTTTCAATGTAACACATCCAGGGAAGAGCAGACTGACCGCACTCGGTCAATGCAACCCACCCAGGGAAGAGCAGACTGACCCCTCTCTGTCAATGTAACACAGCCAGGGAAGAGCAGATTTACCCCACTCAGTCAATGTAACAGACCAGGGAAGAGCAGACTGACCCCACTCTGTCAATGTAACACACCCAGGGAAGAGTAGACTGACCCCATTCTGTCAATGTCACGCACCCAGGGAAGAGTAGACTGACCGCACTCTGTCAATGTCACGCACGCAGGGAAGAGCAGATTGACCCCACTTTGTCAATGTAATACACCAAGGGAAGAGCAGACTGACCCCACACTTTCAATGTAACACATCCAGGGAAGAGCAGACTGACCGCACTCTGTCAATGTACCCCACCCAGTGAAGAGCAGACAGACCCCTCTCCCTCCATGTAACTCAGCCAGGGAAGAGCAGACTGACCCCACTCTGTCAATGTAACACACCCAGGGAAGAGCAGACTGACCCCACTCTGTCAATGTCACGCACCCAGGGAAGAGCAGACTGACCGCACTCTGTCAATGTCACGCACCCAGGGAAGAGCAGACTGACCCCACTGTGTCAATGTAACACACCCAGGGAAGAGCAGACTGACCCCACACTTTCAATGTAACACATCCAGGGAAGAGCAGACTGACCCCTCTCTGTCAATGTAACACACCCAGGGATGAGCAGACGGACCCCACTCTGTCAATGTAACACACCCAGGGAAGAGCAGACTGACCCCACTCTGTCAATGTCACGCACCCAGGGAAGAGCAGACTGACCGCACACTGTCAATGTAACACACCCAGGGAAGAGCAGATTGACCCCACTGTGTCAATGTAACACACCCAGGGAAGAGCAGACTGACCCCACACTTTCAATGTAACCCACCGAGGGAAGAGCAGACTGACCCCTCTCTGTCAATGTAACACACCCAGGGAAGAGCAGACTGAAACCACTCTGGCAATGTAACACACCGAGGGAAGAGCAGACTGACCTCATCCGGTCAAATATAACAGACACAGGGAAGAGCAGACTGACCACACTCTGTCATTGCAACGCACCAAGGGAAGAGCAGACTGACCCCTTTCTGTCAACGTTATACACCCAGGGAAGATCAGACTGACCCAACTCTGTCAATGTAACACACCGCGGGAAGAGGAGACTGACCCCACTCTGTCAATGTAAACCACCCAAGGAAGAGCAGACTGACCCCACTCTGTCATTGTAACACACCCAGGGAAGAGCAGACTGTCCCCTCTCTGTCAATGTAACACACCCAGGGAAGAGCAGACTGACCCCACTCTGTCAATGTAACACACCCAGGGAAGAGCAGACTGACCCCACTCTGTCAATGTAACAAAGCCAGGGAAGAGCAGACTGAACCCACTCTGTCAATGTAACACACCCAGGCAACAGCAGACTGACCCCACTCTATCAATGTAACACACCCAGGGAAGAGCACACTGACCCCACTCTGTCAAAGTAACACACCCAGGGAAGAGCAGACTGACCCTACTCTGTCAATGTATCACTCCCAGGGAAGAGCAGACTGACCCCACTCTGTCAATTTAAAACACCCAGGGAAGTGCACGCGGACCCCACTCTGTCAATGTAACACACCCAGGGAAGAGCAGACTGACCCCACTCTGTCAATGGAACACATGAAGGGAAGAGCAGACTGACCCCACCCTGTCAATGTAACACACTCAGGGAAGAGCAGACTGACCCCGCTCTGTCAATGAAACACACGCAGGGAAGAGTAGACTGACCCCACTCTGCCAATATAACCCAGCCAGGGAAGAGCAGACTGACCCCACTCTGTCAATGTAACACCCCCAGGGAAGAGCAGACTGACACCACTCTGTCAATGTAACACCCCCAGGGAAGAGCAGACTGACCCAACTCTGTCAATATAACACACCCAGGGAAGAGCAGACGGACCCCATTCTATCAAAGTAACACACCCAGGGAAGAGCAGACTGACCTCACTCTGTCACTGTAACACACCCAGTGAAGAGCAGACTGACCTCACTCTGTCAATTTAACACACCCAGGGTAGAGCAGACTGACCCCACTCTGTTAATGTAACCCACCCAGGGAAGAGCAAACTGTTTCCACTCTGTCTGTGTAACACACCCTGGGAAAAGCAGACTCACCCCACTCTGTCAATGTAACACATCCAGGTAAGAGCAGACTGACCCTTCTCTGCCAATGTAACACACCCAGGGAAGTGCAGACTGACCCAACTCTGTCAATGTAACTCACCCAGGGAAGATACGACTGACCCCACTCTGTCAATGTAACACCCCCTGGGAAGAGCAGACTGACCCGATTCTGTCAATGTAACTCACTCAGGGAAGAGCAGACTGACCCCACTCTGTCAATGTATCTCACAAAGGGAAGAGCAGACAGACCCCACCCTGTCAATGTAACATATCCAGGGAAGAGCAGACTGACCCCACTCTGTCAATTTAACACACCCAGGGAAGAGCAGACTGACACCACTCTTTCAATGTAACACCCCCAGGGAAGAGCAGACTGACCCCACTCTGACAATGTAAGACCCCCAGGGAAGAGCAGACTGACCCCACTCTGTCAATGTAACACACCCAGTGAAGAGCAGACTGACCCCACTCTGTCAATGTAACAGACCCAGGGAAGAGCAGACTGACCCCAATCTGTCAGTGTAACACACCCAGGGAAGGACAGACTGACGCCCCTCTGTCAATGTAACACACCCAGGGAAGAGCAGACCGACCCCACTCTGTCAATGTAACACACCCAGGGAAGAGCAGACTGACCCCACTCTGTCAATGTAACACACCCAGGGAAGAGCAGACTGACCCCACTCTCTCAATGTAACACACCCGGGGAAGAGCAGACTGACCCCACTCTGTCAATGTAACACACACAGTGAAGAAGAGACTGATCCCACTGTGTCAATGTAACACTCCCAGGAAAGTGCAGACTGACCCCTCTGTGTCAATGTAACACACCCAGGGAAGACAAGACTGACCCCACTCTGTCAATGTAACGCACCCAGCGAAGAGCAGACTGACCCCACTCTGTCAATGTAACCCAGTCAGGGTAGAGAAGACTGACCCCACTCTGTTAATGTAACCCACCCAGGGAAGAGCAAACTGTTTCCACTCTGTCTGTGTAACACACCCTGGGAAAAGCAGACTCACCCCACTCTATCAATGTATCTCACAAAGGGAAGAGCAGACAGACCCCACCCTGTCAATGTCACATATCCAGGGAAGAGCAGACTGACCCCACTCTGTCAATGTAACACACCCAGGGAAGTGCAGACTGACCACACTCTGTCAAAGTAACACCACCAGGGCATAGCCGACTGACCCCACTCTGTCAATGTAACAGACCCAGGGAAGAGCAGACTGACCCCACTCTGTCAATGTAACACACTCAGGGCAGAGCAGACTGACCCCAGGCTGTCAATGTAACTCATAAAGGGAAGAGCAGACTGACCCCACTCTGTCAATGTAACCCACCCAGGGAAGAGTTGACTGACTCCACTCTGTCAATGTAACACACCCAGGGAAGAGCACACTGACCACACTCTGTCAATGTAACACACGCAGGGAAGTGCAGACTGACCCCACTCTGTCAATGTAACACACCCAGGGAAGAGCAGACTGACCCCAGTCTGTCAATGTAACTCACAAAGGGAAGAGCAGACTGACCCCACTCTGTCAATGTAACACACCCAGGGAAGAGCAGACTGACTCCACTCTGTCAATGTAACACACCCAGGGAAGAGCAGACTGACCACACTCTGTTAATGTAACACACCCAGGGCAGAGCCGACTGACCCCACTCTGTCATTGAAACCCACCCAGTGAAGAGCAGACCGACCCCACTGCGTCAATGTAACACACCCAGTGAAGAGCAGACTGATCCCACTCTGTCAATGTAAAACACACAGGGAAGACCTGACTGACCCCACTCAGTCAATGTAACACAGAGAGAAGAGCAGACTGACCTCACTCTGTTAATGTAACACACCCAGGGAAGAGCAGACTGACCTCACTCTGTCAATGTAACACCCCCAGGGAAGAGCAGACTGACCTCATTCTTTCAATGTCACTCACAAAGGGAAGAGCAGACTGCCCCCACTCTGTCAATGTAACACACCCAGGAAAGAGCAGACTGACCCCTCTGTGTCAATGTAACACACCCAGGGCAGACAAGACTGACCCCACTCTGTCAATGTAACGCACCCAGCGAAGAGCAGACTGACCCCACTCTGTCAATGTAACCCACCCAGGGTAGAGCAGACTAACCCCACTCTTTTAAGGTAACCCACCCAGGGAAGAGCAAACTGTTTCCACTCTGTCGATGTAACACACCCTGGGAAGAGCAGACTCACCCCACTCTCTCAATGTAACCCACCCAGGGAAGAGCAGACTGAACCCACTCTGTCAATGTAACACCCCCAGGGAAGAGCAGACTGACCCCACTCTGTCAATGTAACACACCCAGGGAAGAGCAGACTGACCCCATTCTGTCAATGTAACACACCCAGGGAAGAACAGACTGACCCCACTCTGTCAATGTCACGCACCCAGGGAAGAGCAGACTGACCGCACTCTGTCAATGTAATACACCCAGGGAAGAGCAGATTGATCCCACTGTGTCAATGTAACACACCCAGGGAAGAGCAGACTGACCCGAGTCTGTCAATGTAACTCACAAAGGGAAGAGCAGACTGACCCCACTCTGTCAATGTAACCCACCCAGGGAAGAGCAGACCGACCCCAATTCGTCAATGTAACACATCCAGGGAAAAGCAGACTGACCCCACTCTGTCAATGTAACACACCCGGGGAAGAACAGACTGACCCCACGCTGTCAATGTAACGCACCCAGCGAAGAGCAGACTGACCCCACTCTGTCAATGTAACCCAGTCAGGTTAGAGCAGACTGACCACACTCTGTTAATGTAACCCACCCAGGGAAGAGCAAACTGTTTCCACTCTGTCTGTGTAACACACCCAGGGAAGAGCAGACTGACCCCACTCTGTCAATGTAACCCACCCAGGGAAGAGCAAACTGTTTCCACTCTGTCTGTGTAACACACCCAGGGAAGAGCAGACTGACCCCACTCTGTCAATGTAACACACCCAGGGAAGAGCACACTGACCCCACTCTCTCAATGTAACACACCCGGGGAAGAGCAGACTGACCCCACTCTGTCAATGTAACACACACAGTGAAGAACAGACTGATCCCACTGTGTCAATGTAACACACCCAGGGAAGACAAGACTGACCACACTCTGTCAATGTAACGCACCCAGCGAAGAGCAGACTGACCCCACTCTGTCAATGTAACCCAGTCAGTGTAGAGCAGACTGACCCCACTCTGTTAATGTAACCCACCCAGGGAAGAGCAAACTGTTTCCACTCTGTCTGTGTAACACACCCTGGGAAGAGCAGACTCACCCCACTCTGTCAATGTAACACATCCAGGTAAGAGCAGGCTGACCACACTCTGTCAATGTAAGACACCCAGGGAAGTGCAGACTGACCCAACTCTGTCAATGTAACTCACCCAGGGAAGATACGACTGACCCCACTCTGTCAATGTAACACCCCCTGGGAAGAGCAGACTGACCCCATTCTGTCAATGTAACTCACTCAGGGAAGAGCAGACTGACCCCACTCTGTCAATGTATCTCACAAAGGGAAGAGCAGACTGACCCCACCCTGTCAATGTAACATATCCAGGGAAGAGCAGACTGACCCCACTCTGTCAATGTAACACACCCAGGGAAGTGCAGACTGACTCCAATCCTCAATGTAACACACCCAGGGAAGACCAGGCTGACCACACTCTGTCAATGTAACGCCGCCAGCGAAGAGCAGACTGACCCCACTCTGTCAATGTAACCCACCCAGGGTAGAGCAGACTGACCCCACTCTGTTAATGTAACCCACCCAGGGAAGAGCAGACTGACCCCACTCTGTCAATGTAACACACTCAGGGCAGAGCAGACTGACCCCAGGCTGTCAATGTAACTCACAAAGGGAAGAGAAGACTGACCCCACTCTGTCAATGTAACCCACCCAGGGAAGAGCAGACTGACTCCACTCTGTCAATGTAACACACCCAGGGAAGAGCAGACTGACACCACTCTGTCAATGTAACACACCCAGGGCAGAGCAGACTGACCACAGTCTGTCAATGTAACTCACAAAGGGAAGAGCAGACTGACCCCACTCTGTCAATGTAACCCACCCAGGGAAGAGCAGACTGACTCCACTCTGTCAATGTAACACACCCAGGGAAGAGCAGACTGACCACACTCTGTCAATGTAACTCACGCAGGGAAGTGCAGACTGACCCCACTCTGTCAATCTAACACACCCAGGGAAGAGCAGACTGACCCCAGTCTGTCAATGTAACTCACAAAGGGAAGAGCAGACTGCCCCCAATCTGTCAATGTAACACATCCAGGAAAGAGCAGACTGACCCCTCTGTGTCAATGTAACACACCCAGGGCAGACAAGACTGACCCCACTCTGTCAATGTAACGCACCCAGCGAAGAGCAGACTGACCCCACTCTGTCAATGTAACCCACCCAGGGTAGAGCAGACTGACCCCACTCTGTTAATGTAACCCACCCAGGGAAGAGCAAACTGTTTCCACTCTGTCGATGTAACACACCCTGGGAAGAGCAGACTCACCCCACTCTCTCAATGTAACCCACCCAGGGAAGAGCAGACTGACCCCACTCTGTCAATGTAACACCCCCAGGGAAGAGCAGACTGACCCCACTCTGTCAATGTAACACACCCAGGGAAGAGCAGACTGACCCCACTCTGTCAATGTAACACACCCAGGGAAGAGCAGACTGACCCCACTCTGTCAATGTAACACATCCAGGGAAAAGCAGACTGACCCCACTCTCTCAATGTAACACACCCGGGGAAGAACAGACTGACCCCACTCTGTCAATGTATCGCACCCAGCGAAGAGCAGACTGACCCCACTCTGTCAATGTAACCCAGTCAGGTTAGAACAGACTGACCACACTCTGTTAATGTAACCCACCCAGGGAAGAGCAAACTGTTTCCACTCTGTCTGTGTAACACACCCTGGGAAGAGCAGACTCACCCCACTCTGTCAATGTAACACATCCAGGTAAGAGCAGACTGACCCTTCACTGTCAAAGTAAGACACCCAGGGAAGTGCAGACTGACCCAACTCTGTCAATGTAACACACCAAGGGAAGATACGACTGACCCCACTCTGTCAATGTAACACCCCCTGGGAAGAGCAGACTGACCCCATTCTGTCAATGTAACTCACTCAGGGAAGAGCAGACTGACCCCACTCTGTCAATGTATCTCACAAAGGGAAGAGCAGACTGCCTCCAATCTGTCAATGTAACACACACAGGGAAGAGCCGACTGACCCCACTCTGTCAATGTAACACACCCAGGGAAGAGCAGACTGACCCCACTCTGTCAATGTAACACACCCAGGGCAGAGCAGACTGACTCCACTCTGTCAATGTAACACACCCAGGGAAGAGCAGACTGACACCACTCTGTCAATGTAACACACCCAGGGCAGAGCAGACTGACCACAGTCTGTCAATGTAACTCACAAAGGGAAGAGCAGACTGACCCCACTCTGTCAATGTAACCCACCCAGGGAAGAGCAGACTGACTACACTCTGTCAATGTAACACACCCAGGGAAGAGCAGACTGACCACACTCTGTCAATGTAACACACGCAGGGAAGTGCAGACTGAACCCACTCTGTCAATCTAACACACCCAGGGAAGAGCAGACTGACCCTAGTCTGTCAATGTAACTCACAAAGGGAAGAGCAGACTGACCCCACTCTGTCAATGTAACCCACCCAGGGAAGAGCAGACCGACCCCACTGCGTCAATGTAACACACCCAGGGAAGAGCAGACTGATCCCACTCTGTCAATGTAACACACACAGGGAAGACCTGACTGACCCCACTCAGTCAATGTAACACACAGGGAAGAGCAGACTGACCTCACTCTGTTAATATAACACACACAGGGAAGGGCAGACCGACCCCACTCTGTCAATGTAACACACCCAGGGAAGAGCACACTGACCTCACTCTGTCAATGTAACACCCCCAGGGAAGAGCAGACTGACCTCATTCTTTCAATGTAACTCACAAAGGGAAGAGCAGACTGCCTCCACTCTGTCAATGTAACACACCCAGGGAAGAGCAGACTGACCTCACTCTGTCAATGTAACACACCCAGGGCAGACAAGACTGACCCCACTCTGTCAATGTAACGCACCCAGCGAAGAGCAGACTCACGCCACTCTGTCAATGTAACCCACCAAGGGTAGAGCAGACTGACCCCACTCTGTTAATGTAACCCACCCAGGGAAGAGCAAACTATTTCCACTCTGTCGATGTAACACACCCTGGGAAGAGCAGACTCACCCCACTCTCTCAATGTAACCCACCCAGGGAAGAGCAGACTGACCCCACTCTGTCAATGTAACACCCCCAGGGAAGAGCAGACTGACCCTTCTCTGTCAATGTAAGACACCCAGGGAAGTGCAGACTGACCCAACTCTGTCAATGTAACTCACCCAGGGAAGATCCGACTAACCCCACTCTGTCAATGTAACACACCCAGGGAAGAGCAGACTGACCCCACTCTGTCAATGAAACACACCTAGGAAAGAGCAGACTGACCTCACTCTGTCAATGTCACACTCTCAGGGAAGATCCGACTGACCCCACCCAGTCAATGTAACCCACCCAAGAAAGAGCAGACTGACCCCGCTCTGTCAATGTAACACCCCCAGGGAAGAGCAGACTGACCACCCTCTGTAAATGTAACACACACAGGGAACAGCAGACTGACACAACTCTGTCAATGGAACACACCCAGGGAAGATCAGATTGACCCCACTCTGTCAATGTAACACATCCGGGGAAGTGCAGACTGTCCCCACACTGTCAATGTAACACACCCAGGCGAGATCAGATTGACCCCACTCTGTCAATGTAACACACCCAGGGAAGAGCAGACTGACCTCACTCTGTCAATTTAACACACCCAGGGAAGAGCAGACTGACACCACTCTTTCAATGTAACACCCCCAGGGAAGAGCAGACTGACCCCACTCTGACAATGTAAGACCCCCAGGGAAGAGCAGACTGACCCCACTCTGTCAATGTAACACACCCAGGGAAGAGCAGACTGACCCCACTCTGTCAATGTAACAGACCCAGGGAAGAGCAGACTGACCCCAATCTGTCAGTGTAACACACCCAGGGAAGGACAGACTGACGCCCCTCTGTCAATGTAACACACCCAGGGAAGAGCAGACCGACCCCACTCTGTCAATGTAACACACCCAGGGAAGAGCAGACTGACCCCACTCTGTCAATGTAACACACCCAGGGAAGAGCAGACTGACCCCACTCTCTCAATGTAACACACCCGGGGAAGAGCAGACTGACCCCACTCTGTCAATGTAACACACACAGTGAAGAAGAGACTGATCCCACTGTGTCAATGTTACACTCCCAGGAAAGTGCAGACTGACCCCTCTGTGTCAATGTAACACACCCAGGGAAGACAAGACTGACCCCACTCTGTCAATGTAACGCACCCAGCGAAGAGCAGACTGACCCCACTCTGTCAATGTAACCCAGTCAGGGTAGAGCAGACTGACCCCACTCTGTTAATGTAACCCACCCAGGGAAGAGCAAACTGTTTCCACTCTGTCTGTGTAACACACCCTGGGAAAAGCAGACTCACCCCACTCTGTCAATGTAACACATCCAGGTAAGAGCAGACTGACCCTTCTCTGCCAATGTAACACACCCAGGGAAGTGCAGACTGACCCAACTCTGTCAATGTAACTCACCCAGGGAAGATACGACTGACCCCACTCTGTCAATGTAACACCCCCTGGGAAGAGCAGACTGACCCCACTCTATCAATGTATCTCACAAAGGGAAGAGCAGACAGACCCCACCCTGTCAATGTCACATATCCAGGGAAGAGCAGACTGACCCCACTCTGTCAATGTAACACACCCAGGGAAGTGCAGACTGACCACACTCTGTCAAAGTAACACCACCAGGGCATAGCCGACTGACCCCACTCTGTCAATGTAACAGACCCAGGGAAGAGCAGACTGACCCCACTCTGTCAATGTAACACACTCAGGGCAGAGCAGACTGACCCCAGGCTGTCAATGTAACTCATAAAGGGAAGAGCAGACTGACCCCACTCTGTCAATGTAACCCACCCAGGGAAGAGTTGACTGACTCCACTCTGTCAATGTAACACAACCAGGGAAGAGCACACTGACCACACTCTGTCAATGTAACACACGCAGGGAAGTGCAGACTGACCCCACTCTGTCAATGTAACACACCCAGGGAAGAGCAGACTGACCCCAGTCTGTCAATGTAACTCACAAAGGGAAGAGCAGACTGACCCCACTCTGTCAATGTAACACACCCAGGGAAGAGCAGACTGACTCCACTCTGTCAATGTAACACACCCAGGGAAGAGCAGACTGACCACACTCTGTTAATGTAACACACCCAGGGCAGAGCCGACTGACCCCACTCTGTCAATGAAACCCACCCAGTGAAGAGCAGACCGACCCCACTGCGTCAATGTAACACACCCAGTGAAGAGCAGACTGATCCCACTCTGTCAATGTAAAACACACAGTGAAGACCTGACTGACCCCACTCAGTCAATGTAACACACAGAGAAGAGCAGACTGACCTCACTCTGTTAATGTAACACACCCAGGGAAGAGCAGACTGACCTCACTCTGTCAATGTAACACCCCCAGGGAAGAGCAGACTGACCTCATTCTTTCAATGTCACTCACAAAGGGAAGAGCAGACAGCCCCCACTCTGTCAATGTAACACACCCAGGAAAGAGCAGACTGACCCCTCTGTGTCAATGTAACACACCCAGGGCAGACAAGACTGACCCCACTCTGTCAATGTAACGCACCCAGCGAAGAGCAGACTGACCCCACTCTGTCAATGTAACCCACCCAGGGTAGAGCAGACTAACCCCACTCTTTTAAGGTAACCCACCCAGGGAAGAGCAAACTGTTTCCACTCTGTCGATGTAACACACCCTGGGAAGAGCAGACTCACCCCACTCTCTCAATGTAACCCACCCAGGGAAGAGCAGACTGAACCCACTCTGTCAATGTAACACCCCCAGGGAAGAGCAGACTGACCCCACTCTGTCAATGTAACACACCCAGGGAAGAGCAGACTGACCCCATTCTGTCAATGTAACACACCCAGGGAAGAACAGACTGACCCCACTCTGTCAATGTCACGCACCCAGGGAAGAGCAGACTGACCGCACTCTGTCAATGTAATACACCCAGGGAAGAGCAGATTGATCCCACTGTGTCAATGTAACACACCCAGGGAAGAGCAGACTGACCCCAGTCTGTCAATGTAACTCACAAAGGGAAGAGCAGACTGACCCCACTCTGTCAATGTAACCCACCCAGGGAAGAGCAGACCGACCCCAATTCGTCAATGTAACACATCCAGGGAAAAGCAGACTGACCCCACTCTGTCAATGTAACACACCCGGGGAAGAACAGACTGACCCCACGCTGTCAATGTAACGCACCCAGCGAAGAGCAGACTGACCCCACTCTGTCAATGTAACCCAGTCAGGTTAGAGCAGACTGACCACACTCTGTTAATGTAACCCATCCAGGGAAGAGCAAACTGTTTCCACTCTGTCTGTGTAACACACCCAGGGAAGAGCAGACTGACCCCACTCTGTCAATGTAACCCACCCAGGGAAGAGCAAACTGTTTCCACTCTGTCTGTGTAACACACCCAGGGAAGAGCAGACTGACCCCACTCTGTCAATGTAACACACCCAGGGAAGAGCACACTGACCCCACTCTCTCAATGTAACACACCCGGGGAAGAGCAGACTGACCCCACTCTGTCAATGTAACACACACAGTGAAGAACAGACTGATCCCACTGTGTCAATGTAACACACCCAGGGAAGACAAGACTGACCACACTCTGTCAATGTAACGCACCCAGCGAAGAGCAGACTGACCCCACTCTGTCAATGTAACCCAGTCAGTGCAGAGCAGACTGACCCCACTCTGTTATTGTAACCCACCCAGGGAAGAGCAAACTGTTTCCACTCTGTCTGTGTAACACACCCTGGGAAGAGCAGACTCACCCCACTCTGTCAATGTAACACATCCAGGTAAGAGCAGGCTGACCACACTCTGTCAATGTAAGACACCCAGGGAAGTGCAGACTGACCCAACTCTGTCAATGTAACTCACCCAGGGAAGATACGACTGACCCCACTCTGTCAATGTAACACCCCCTGGGAAGAGCAGACTGACCCCATTCTGTCAATGTAACTCACTCAGGGAAGAGCAGACTGACCCCACTCTGTCAATGTATCTCACAAAGGGAAGAGCAGACTGACCCCACCCTGTCAATGTAACATATCCAGGGAAGAGCAGACTGACCCCACTCTGTCAATGTAAAACACCCAGGGAAGTGCAGACTGACTCCAATCCTCAATGTAACACACCCAGGGAAGACCAGGTTGACCACACTCTGTCAATGTAACGCCGCCAGCGAAGAGCAGACTGACCCCACTCTGTCAATGTAACCCACCCAGGGTAGAGCAGACTGACCCCACTCTGTTAATGTAACCCACCCAGGGAAGAGCAGACTGACCCCACTCTGTCAATGTAACACATTCAGGGCAGAGCAGACTGACCCCAGGCTGTCAATGTAACTCACAAAGGGAAGAGAAGACTGACCCCACTCTGTCAATGTAACCCACCCAGGGAAGAGCAGACTGACTCCACTCTGTCAATGTAACACACCCAGGGAAGAGCAGACTGACCACACTCTGTCAATGTAACACACGCAGGGAAGTGCAGACTGACCCCACTCTGTCAATCTAACACACCCAGGGAAGAGCAGACTGACCCCAGTCTGTCAATGTAACTCACAAAGGGAAGAGCAGACTGCCCCCACTCTGTCAATGTAACACATCCAGGAAAGAGCAGACTGACCCCTCTGTGTCAATGTAACACACCCAGGGCAGACAAGACTGACCCCACTCTGTCAATGTAACGCACCCAGCGAAGAGCAGACTGACCCCACTCTGTCAATGTAACCCACCCAGGGTAGAGCAGACTGACCCCACTCTGTTAATGTAACCCACCCAGGGAAGAGCAAACTGTTTCCACTCTGTCGATGTAACACACCCTGGGAAGAGCAGACTCACCCCACTCTCTCAATGTAACCCACCCAGGGAAGAGCAGACTGACCCCACTCTGTCAATGTAACACCCCCAGGGAAGAGCAGACTGACCCCACTCTGTCAATGTAACACACCCAGGGAAGAGCAGACTGACCCCACTCTGTCAATGTAACACACCCAGGGAAGAGCAGACTGACCCCACTCTGTCAATGTAACACATCCAGGGAAAAGCAGACTGACCCCACTCTCTCAATGTAACACACCCGGGGAAGAACAGACTGACCCCACTCTGTCAATGTATCGCACCCAGCGAAGAGCAGACAGACCCCACTCTGTCAATGTAACCCAGTCAGGTTAGAACAGACTGACCACACTCTGTTAATGTAACCCACCCAGGGAAGAGCAAACTGTTTCCACTCTGTCTGTGTAACACACCCTGGGAAGAGCAGACTCACCCCACTCTGTCGATGTAACACATCCAGGTAAGAGCAGACTGACCCTTCACTGTCAATGTAAGACACCCAGGGAAGTGCAGACTGACCCAACTCTGTCAATGTAACACACCAAGGGAAGATACGACTGACCCCACTCTGTCAATGTAACACCCCCTGGGAAGAGCAGACTGACCCCATTCTGTCAATGTAACTCACTCAGGGAAGAGCAGACTGACCCCACTCTGTCAATGTATCTCACAAAGGGAAGAGCAGACTGCCTCCAATCTGTCAATGTAACACACCCAGGGAAGAGCAGACTGCCAAACTCTGTCAATGTAACGCACGCAGGGAAGTGCAGACTGACCACACTCTGTCAAAGTAACACCACCAGGGCATAGCCGACTGACCCCACTCTGTCAATGTAACACACCCAGGGAAGAGCAGACTGACCCCACTCTGTCAATGTAACACACCCAGGGCAGAGCAGACTGACTCCACTCTGTCAATGTAACTCACCCAGGGAAGAGCAGACTGACCCCACTCTGTCAATGTAACCCACCCAGGGAAGAGCAGACTGACTCCACTCTGTCAATGTAACACACCCAGGGAAGAGCAGACTGACCACACTCTGTCAATGTAACACACGCAGGGAAGTGCAGACTGACCCCACTCTGTCAATCTAACACACCCAGGGAAGAGCAGACTGACCCCAGTCTGTCAATGTAACTCACAAAGGGAAGAGCAGACTGCCCCCACTCTGTCAATGTAACACATCCAGGAAAGAGCAGACTGACCCCTCTGTGTCAATGTAACACACCCAGGGCAGACAAGACTGACCCCACTCTGTCAATGTAACGCACCCAGCGAAGAGCAGACTGACCCCACTCTGTCAATGTAACCCACCCAGGGTAGAGCAGACTGACCCCACTCTGTTAATGTAACCCACCCAGGGAAGAGCAAACTGTTTCCACTCTGTCGATGTAACACACCCTGGGAAGAGCAGACTCACCCCACTCTCTCAATGTAACCCACCCAGGGAAGAGCAGACTGACCCCACTCTGTCAATGTAACACCCCCAGGGAAGAGCAGACTGACCCCACTCTGTCAATGTAACACACCCAGGGAAGAGCAGACTGACCCCACTCTGTCAATGTAACACACCCAGGGAAGAGCAGACTGACCCCACTCTGTCAATGTAACACATCCAGGGAAAAGCAGACTGACCCCACTCTCTCAATGTAACACACCCGGGGAAGAACAGACTGACCCCACTCTGTCAATGTATCGCACCCAGCGAAGAGCAGACTGACCCCACTCTGTCAATGTAACCCAGTCAGGTTAGAACAGACTGACCACACTCTGTTAATGTAACCCACCCAGGGAAGAGCAAACTGTTTCCACTCTGTCTGTGTAACACACCCTGGGAAGAGCAGACTCACCCCACTCTGTCAATGTAACACATCCAGGTAAGAGCAGACTGACCCTTCACTGTCAATGTAAGACACCCAGGGAAGTGCAGACTGACCCAACTCTGTCAATGTAACACACCAAGGGAAGATACGACTGACCCCACTCTGTCAATGTAACACCCCCTGGGAAGAGCAGACTGACCCCATTCTGTCAATGTAACTCACTCAGGGAAGAGCAGACTGACCCCACTCTGTCAATGTATCTCACAAAGGGAAGAGCAGACTGCCTCCAATCTGTCAATGTAACACACCCAGGGAAGAGCAGACTGACCACACTCTGTCAATGTAACTCACAAAGGGAAGAGCAGACTGACCCCACTCTGTCAATGTAACCCACCCAGGGAAGAGCAGACTGACTCCACTCTGTCAATGTAACACACCCAGGGAAGAGCAGACTGACCACACTCTGTCAATGTAACACACGCAGGGAAGTGCAGACTGACCCCACTCTGTCAATCTAACACACCCAGGGAAGAGCAGACTGACCCTAGTCTGTCAATGTAACTCACAAAGGGAAGAGCAGACTGACCCCACTCTGTCAATGTAACCCACCCAGGGAAGAGCAGACCGACCCCACTGCGTCAATGTAACACACCCAGGGAAGAGCAGACTGATCCCACTCTGTCAATGTAACACACACAGGGAAGACCTGACTGACCCCACTCAGTCAATGTAACACACAGGGAAGAGCAGACTGACCTCACTCTGTTAATATAACACACACAGGGAAGGGCAGACCGACCCCACTCTGTCAATGTAACACACCCAGGGAAGAGCACACTGACCTCACTCTGTCAATGTAACACCCCCAGGGAAGAGCAGACTGACCTCATTCTTTCAATGTAACTCACAAAGGGAAGAGCAGACTGCCTCCACTCTGTCAATGTAACACACCCAGGGAAGAGCAGACTGACCTCACTCTGTCAATGTAACACACCCAGGGCAGACAAGACTGACCCCACTCTGTCAATGTAACGCACCCAGCGAAGAGCAGACTCACGCCACTCTGTCAATGTAACCCACCAAGGGTAGAGCAGACTGACCCCACTCTGTTAATGTAACCCACCCAGGGAAGAGCAAACTATTTCCACTCTGTCGATGTAACACACCCTGGGAAGAGCAGACTCACCCCACTCTCTCAATGTAAGCCACCCAGGGAAGAGCAGACTGACCCCACTCTGTCAATGTAACACCCCCAGGGAAGAGCAGACTGACCCTTCTCTGTCAATGTAAGACACCCAGGGAAGTGCAGACTGACCCAACTCTGTCAATGTAACTCACCCAGGGAAGATCCGACTAAGCCCACTCTGTCAATGTAACACACCCAGGGAAGAGCAGACTGACCCCACTCTGTCAATGAAACACACCTAGGAAAGAGCAGACTGTCCTCACTCTGTCAATGTCACACTCTCAGGGAAGATCCGACTGACCCCACCCAGTCAATGTAACCCACCCAAGAAAGAGCAGACTGACCCCGCTCTGTCAATGTAACACCCCCAGGGAAGAGCAGACTGACCACCCTCTGTAAATGTAACACACACAGGGAACAGCAGACTGACACAACTCTGACAATGGAACACACCCAGGGAAGATCAGATTGACCCCACTCTGTCAATGTAACACATCCGGGGAAGTGCAGACTGTCCCCACACTGTCAATGTAACACACCCAGGCAAGATCAGATTGACCCCACTCTGTCAATGTAACACACCCAGGGAAGTGCAGACTGACCCCACACTGTCAATGTAACACACCCAGGCGAGATCAGATTGACCCCACTCTGTCAATGTAACACACCCAGGGAAGAGCACACTGACCCCACTCTGTCAATGTAACATACCCAGGGAACAGCAGACTGACCACACTCTGTCAATGTAACACACCCAGGGAAGTGCAGACTGACCCCACTCTGTCAATGTAAAAAACCCAGGGATGAGCAGACTGACCCCACTCTTTCAATGTAACTCACAAAGGGAAGAGCAGACTGACCCCACTCTGCCAATGTAACACACCCAGGGAAGAGCAGACTGACCCCACTCTGTCAATGTAACACATCCAGGGAAAAGCAGACTGACCCCACTCTCTCAATGTAACACACCCGGGGAAGAACAGACTGACCCCACTCTGTCAATGTATCGCACCCAGCGAAGAGCAGACTGACCCCACTCTGTCAATGTAACCCAGTCAGGTTAGAACAGACTGACCACACTCTGTTAATGTAACCCACCCAGGGAAGAGCAAACTGTTTCCACTCTGTCTGTGTAACACACCCTGGGAAGAGCAGACTCACCCCACTCTGTCAATGTAACACATCCAGGTAAGAGCAGACTGACCCTTCACTGTCAATGTAAGACACCCAGGGAAGTGCAGACTGACCCAACTCTGTCAATGTAACACACCAAGGGAAGATACGACTGACCCCACTCTGTCAATGTAACACCCCCTGGGAAGAGCAGACTGACCCCATTCTGTCAATGTAACTCACTCAGGGAAGAGCAGACTGACCCCACTCTGTCAATGTATCTCACAAAGGGAAGAGCAGACTGCCTCCAATCTGTCAATGTAACACACCCAGGGAAGAGCAGACTGACCACACTCTGTCAATGTAACGCACGCAGGGAAGTGCAGACTGACCACACTCTGTCAAAGTAACACCACCAGGGCATAGCCGACTGACCCCACTCTGTCAATGTAACACACCCAGGGAAGAGCAGACTGACCCCACTCTGTCAATGTAACACACCCAGGGCAGAGCAGACTGACTCCACTCTGTCAATGTAACACACCCAGGGAAGAGCAGACTGACACCACTCTGTCAATGTAACACACCCAGGGCAGAGCAGACTGACCACAGTCTGTCAATGTAACTCACAAAGGGAAGAGCAGACTGACCCCACTCTGTCAATGTAACCCACCCAGGGAAGAGCAGACTGACTCCACTCTGTCAATGTAACACACCCAGGGAAGAGCAGACTGACCACACTCTGTCAATGTAACACACGCAGGGAAGTGCAGACTGACCCCACTCTGTCAATCTAACACACCCAGGGAAGAGCAGACTGACCCTAGTCTGTCAATGTAACTCACAAAGGGAAGAGCAGACTGACCCCACTCTGTCAATGTAACCCACCCAGGGAAGAGCAGACCGACCCCACTGCGTCAATGTAACACACCCAGGGAAGAGCAGACTGATCCCACTCTGTCAATGTAACACACACAGGGAAGACCTGACTGACCCCACTCAGTCAATGTAACACACAGGGAAGAGCAGACTGACCTCACTCTGTTAATATAACACACACAGGGAAGGGCAGACCGACCCCACTCTGTCAATGTAACATACCCAGGGAAGAGCACACTGACCTCACTCTGTCAATGTAACACCCCCAGGGAAGAGCAGACTGACCTCATTCTTTCAATGTAACTCACAAAGGGAAGAGCAGACTGCCTCCACTCTGTCAATGTAACACACCCAGGGAAGAGCAGACTGACCTCACTCTGTCAATGTAACACACCCAGGGCAGACAAGACTGACCCCACTCTGTCAATGTAACGCACCCAGCGAAGAGCAGACTCACGCCACTCTGTCAATGTAACCCACCAAGGGTAGAGCAGACTGACCCCACTCTGTTAATGTAACCCACCCAGGGAAGAGCAAACTATTTCCACTCTGTCGATGTAACACACCCTGGGAAGAGCAGACTCACCCCACTCTCTCAATGTAAGCCACCCAGGGAAGAGCAGACTGACCCCACTCTGTCAATGTAACACCCCCAGGGAAGAGCAGACTGACCCTTCTCTGTCAATGTAAGACACCCAGGGAAGTGCAGACTGACCCAACTCTGTCAATGTAACTCACCCAGGGAAGATCCGACTAACCCCACTCTGTCAATGTAACACACCCAGGGAAGAGCAGACTGACCCCACTCTGTCAATGAAACACACCTAGGAAAGAGCAGACTGACCTCACTCTGTCAATGTCACACTCTCAGGGAAGATCCGACTGACCCCACCCAGTCAATGTAACCCACCCAAGAAAGAGCAGACTGACCCCGCTCTGTCAATGTAACACCCCCAGGGAAGAGCAGACTGACCACCCTCTGTAAATGTAACACACACAGGGAACAGCAGACTGACACAACTCTGTCAATGGAACACACCCAGGGAAGATCAGATTGACCCCACTCTGTCAATGTAACACATCCGGGGAAGTGCAGACTGTCCCCACACTGTCAATGTAACACACCCAGGCAAGATCAGATTGACCCAACTCTGTCAATGTAACACACCCAGGGAAGTGCAGACTGACCCCACACTGTCAATGTAACACACCCAGGCGAGATCAGATTGACCCCACTCTGTCAATGTAACACACCCAGGGAAGAGCACACTGACCCCACTCTGTCAATGTAACATACCCAGGGAACAGCAGACTGACCACACTCTGTCAATGTAACACACCCAGGGAAGTGCAGACTGACCCCACTCTGTCAATGTAAAAAACCCAGGGATGAGCAGACTGACCCCACTCTTTCAATGTAACTCACAAAGGGAAGAGCAGACTGACCCCACTCTGCCAATGTAACACACCCAGGGAAGAGCAGACTGACCTCACTCTGCCAATGTAACACACACAGGGAAGGGCAGACCGACCCCTCTCTGTGAATGTAACACACCCAGGGAAGAGCAGACTGACCCCACTCTGTCAATGTAACACCCCCAGGGAAGAGCTGACTGACCCCACTCTGTCAATGTAACACCCCCAGGGAAGAGCAGACTGACCACACTCTGTCAATGTAACACACCCAGGGAAGTGCAGACTGACCCCACTCTGTCAATGTAACACCCCCAGGGAAGAGCAGACTAACCCCACTCTGCCAATGTAACACACCCATTGATGAGCAGACTGACCCCACTCTGTAAATGTAACTCACAAAGGGAAGAGCAGACTGACCCCACTCTGTCAATGTAACACACAGGGAAGAGCAGACTGACCCCACTCTGTCAATGTAACACACCCATGGAAGAACAGCCTGACCACACTCTGTCAAAGTAACACAACCTGTAAAGAGCAGACTGACCCCACTCTGTCAATGTAACACACACAGGGAAGGGCAAACCGATCCCACTCTGTCAATTTAACACAACCAGGGAAGAGCAGACTGACCCCACTCTGTCAATGTAACCCACCCAGGAAAGAGCAGACTAACCCCACTCTCTCAATGTAACACACACAGGGAAGAGCAGACTGACCCCACTCTTTCAATGTAACACACCCAGGGAAGAGCAGACCTACCCCACTCTGTCAATGTAACCCACCCAGGGAAGAGTAGACTGATCCCACTGTGTCAATGTAACACTACCAGGAAAGTGCAGACTGACGCCTCTGTGTCAATGTAACACACCCAGAGACGAGCAAACTTTTTCCACTCTGTCTATGTAACACACCCTGGGAAGAGCAGACTCACCCCATACTGTCAATGTAACCCACCCAGGGAAGAGCAGACTGACCCCACTCTGCCAATGTAACACACCCAGGGAAAAGCAGACTGACCCCACTCTGTCAATGTAACACACCCGGGGAAGAGCAGACTGACCCCACTTTGTCAATGAACCACAAACAGGGAAGAGCAGACTGACCCCACTCTGTCAATGTAACACCCCCAGGGAAGAGCAGACTGACCCAACTCTGTCAATGTAACCCACCCAAGGAAGAGCAGACTGACCCCACTCTGTCAATGTACCACACCCAGGGAAGAGCACACTGACCCCACTCGGTCAATGTAACACCCCCAGAGAAGAGCAGACTGACCACAAACTGTAAATGTAACACACACAGGGAAGAGCAGACTGACCCGACTCTGTCAATGTAACATACCCAGGCGAGATCAGATTGACCCCACTCTGTCAATGTAACACACCCAGGGAAGTTCTGACTGACCCGACTCTGTCAATTTAACACCCCCAGGGAAGAGCAGACGGACCACACTCTGTAAATGTAACACACACAGGGAAGAGCAGACTGACACAACTCTGTCAATGGAACACACCCAGGGAAGATCAGATTGACCCCACTCTGTCAATGTAACACACCCAGGGAAGTGCAGACTGTCCCCACACTGTCAATGTAACAGACCCAGGCGAGACCAGATTGACCCCACTCTGTCAATGTAACACACCCAGGGAAGCGCAAACTGACCCCACACTGTCAATGTTACACACCCAGGGAAGAGCACACTGACCCCACTCTGACAATGTAACACACCCAGGGAACAGCAGACTGACCACACTCTGTCAATGTAACACACCCAGGGAAGTGCAGACTGACCCCACTCTGTCAATGTAAAACACCCAGGGATGAGCAGACTGACCCCACTCTGTCAATGTAACTCACAAAGGGAAGAGCAGACTGACCCCACTCTGTCAATGTAACACACCCAGGGAAGAGCACACTGACCCCACTCTGTCAATGTAACATACCCAGGGAACAGCAGACTGACCACACTCTGTCAATGTAACACACCCAGGGAAGTGCAGACTGACCCCACTCTGTCAATGTAAAAAACCCAGGGATGAGCAGACTGACCCCACTCTTTCAATGTAACTCACAAAGGGAAGAGCAGACTGACCCCACTCTGCCAATGTAACACACCCAGGGAAGAGCAGACTGACCTCACTCTGCCAATGTAACACACACAGGGAAGGGCAGACCGACCCCTCTCTGTGAATGTAACACACCCAGGGAAGAGCAGACTGACCCCACTCTGCCAATGTAACACCCCCAGGGAAGAGCTGACTGACCCCACTCTGTCAATGTAACACCCCCAGGGAAGAGCAGACTGACCACACTCTGTCAATGTAACACACCCAGGGAAGTGCAGACTGACCCCACTCTGTCAATGTAACACCCCCAGGGAAGAGCAGACTAACCCCACTCTGCCAATGTAACACACCCATTGATGAGCAGACTGACCCCACTCTGTAAATGTAACTCACAAAGGGAAGAGCAGACTGACCCCACTCTTTCAATGTAACACACACAGGGAAGGGCAAACCGATCCCACTCTGTCAATTTAACACAACCAGGGAAGAGCAGACTGACCCCACTCTGTCAAAGTAACACAACCTGTAAAGAGCAGACTGACCCCACTCTCTCAATGTAACACACCCTGGGAAGAGCAGACTCACCCCATACTGTCAATGTAACCCACCCAGGGAAGAGCAGACTGACCCCACTCTGCCAATGTAACACACCCAGGGAAAAGCAGACTGACCCCACTCTGTCAATGTAACACACCCGGGGAAGAGCAGACTGACCCCACTTTGTCAATGAACCACAAACAGGGAAGAGCAGACTGACCCCACTCTGTCAATGTAACACCCCCAGGGAAGAGCAGACTGACCCAACTCTGTCAATGTAACCCACCCAAGGAAGAGCAGACTGACCCCACTCTGTCAATGTACCACACCCAGGGAAGAGCACACTGACACCACTCGGTCAATGTAACACCCCCAGAGAAGAGCAGACTGACCACAAACTGTAAATGTAACACACACAGGGAAGAGCAGACTGACCCGACTCTGTCAATGTAACATACCCAGGCGAGATCAGATTGACCCCACTCTGTCAATGTAACACACCCAGGGAAGTTCTGACTGACCCGACTCTGTCAATTTAACACCCCCAGGGAAGAGCAGACCGACCACACTCTGTAAATGTAACACACACAGGGAAGAGCAGACTGACACAACTCTGTCAATGGAACACACCCAGGGAAGATCAGATTGACCCCACTCTGTCAATGTAACACACCCAGGGAAGTGCAGACTGTCCCCACACTGTCAATGTAACAGACCCAGGCGAGACCAGATTGACACCACTCTGTCAATGTAACACACCCAGGGAAGCGCAAACTGACCCCACACTGTCAATGTTACACACCCAGGGAAGAGCACACTGACCCCACTCTGACAATGTAACACACCCAGGGAACAGCAGACTGACCACACTCTGTCAATGTAACACACCCAGGGAAGTGCAGACTGACCCCACTCTGTCAATGTAAAACACCCAGGGATGAGCAGACTGACCCCACTCTGTCAATGTAACTCACAAAGGGAAGAGCAGACTGACCCCACTCTGACAATGTAACACACCCAGGGAAGAGCAGACTGACCTCACTCTGTCAATGTAACACACACAGGGAAGGGCAGACCGACCCCACTCTGTGAATGTAACCCACCCAGGAAAGAGCAGACTGACCCCACTCTGTCAATGTAACACACACAGGGAAGGGCAGACCGGTCCCACTCTGTCAATTTAACACACCCAGGGAAGAGCAGACTGAACCCACTCTGTCAATGTAACCCACCCAGGAAAGAGCAGACTAACCCCACTCTGTCAATGTAACACACCCATTGATGAGCAGACTGACCCCACTCTGACAATGTAACACACAGGGAAGAGCAGACTGACCCCACTCTGTCAATGTAACACAACCTGTAAAGAGCAGACTGACCCCACTCTGTCAATGTAACACACACAGGGAAGGGCAGACCGGTCCCACTCTGTCAATTTAACACACCCAGGGAAGAGCAGACTGAACCCACTCTGTCAATGTAACCCACCCAGGAAAGAGGAGACTAACCCCACTCTGTCAATGTAACACACCCAGTGAAGAGCAGACCTTCCCCACTCTGTCAATGTAACCCACCCAGGGAAGAGTAGACTGATCCCACTGTGTCAATGTAACACTAACAGGAAAGAGCAGACTGACGCCTCTGTGTCAATGTAACACACCCAGAGACGAGCAAACTGTTTCCACTCTGTCTGTGTATCACACCCTGGGAAGAGCAGACTCACCCCATACTGTCAATGTAACCCACCAAGGGAAGAGCAGACTGACCCCACTCTGTCAATGTATGACACCCAGGGAAAAGCAGACTGACCCCACTCTGTCAATGTAACACACCCGAGGAAGAGCAGACTGACGCCACTCTGTCAATGTAACACACACAGGGAAGAGCAAACAAACCCCACTCTGTCAATGTAAGACCCCCAGGGAAGAGCAGACTAACCACACTCTGTCAATGTAACACACCCAGGGAAGGGCAGACTGACCCCACTCTGTCAATGTAACTCACAAAGGGAAGAGCAGACTGACCCCACTCTGTCAATGTAACACACCCAGGTAAGAGCAGACTGACCCCAATCTGTCAATGTAACACCCCCAGGGAAGAGCAGACTGACCCCACTCTGTCAATGTAACACACCCAGGAAAGAGCAGACTGACCCCACTCTGTCAATGTAACACACCCAGGGAAGAGCAGACTGACCCCACTCTGTCAATATAACATCCCCACGGAAGATATGACTGACCCAACTCTGTCAATGGAACACACCCATGGAAGAGCAGACTGACCCCACTCTGTCAATGTAACACACCCAGGGAAGAGCAGACTGACCCCACTCTGTCAATGTAACACCCCCAGGGAAGAGCAGTCTGACCCCACTCTGTCAATGTAACACACCCAGGAAAGAGCAGACTGACCCCACTCTGTCAATGTAACACACCCAGGGAAGAGCAGTCTGACCCCACTCTGTCAATGTAACACACACAGGGAAGAGTAGACTGATAACTCTGTATCAATGTAAAACTACCAGGGAAGAGCAGACTGACCCCTCTGTGTCAATGTAATGCACCCAGGGAAGAGCAAACTTTTTCCACTCTGTCAATGTAACCCACCCAGAGTAGAGCAGACTGACCCCACTCTGTCAATGTAACACACCCTGGGAAGAGCAGACTCACACCACTCTGTAAATGTAACCCACCCAGGGAAGAGCAGACTGACGCCACTCTGTCAATGTAACACATCCAGGGAAGAGCAGACTGACCCTTCTCTGTCAATGTAAGACACCCAGAGAAGTGCAGACTGACGCCACTCTGTCTATGTAACACACCCTGGGAAGAGCAGACTCACACCACTCTGTAAATGTAACCCACCCAGGGAAGAGCAGACTGACCCAACTCTGTCAATGTAACACACCCAGGGAAGAGCAGAATGACCCCACTCTGTCAATGTAACACATCCAGGGAAGGGCAGACTGACTCCATTCTGTTAATCTAACACACACAGGGAAGAGCAGACTGACCCCACTCTGTCAATGTTACACACAGGGAATAGCAGACTGACCCCACTCTGACAATGTAACACACCCAGGGAAGAGCAGACTGACACAACTCTGTCAATGCAACACACCCATGGAAGAACAGACTGACCCCACTATATCAATGTAACACACCCTGTAAAGAGCAGACTGACCCCACTCTGTCAATGTAACACACACCGGGAAGAGCAGACTGACCCCACTCTGTTAATATAACACACCCTGGGAAGAGCAGACTGACCCCACTCTCTCCAAGTAACACACAGGGAAGAGCAGACTGACCCCCTCTCTCAATGTAACACACCCAGGGAAGAGCAGACTGACCCAACTCTGTCAATGTTACACAACCAGGAAAGAGCAGACTGACCCCACTCTGTCAATGTAACACACAGAGGGAAGAGCAGACTGAACCCACTCTGTCAATGAAACACACCCAGGGAAGAGCACACTGTCCCCACTCTGTCAAAGTAACACACTCGGGAAGTGCAGACTGACCCCACTCTGTCAATGTAACACACACAGCGAAGAGCAGACTGACCCCACTCTGTCAATGTACCTCACCCAGGGAAGAGAAGATTGCCCCCCCTTTGTCAATGTAACACACACAGGGGAGACCAGAGTGACCTCTCTATCTCAATGTAACTCACCAAGGGAAGAGCAGACTGACCCCACTCTGTCAAAGTAACACACTCAGGGAAGAGCAGACTGTCCCCACTCTGTCAAAGTAAACAACTCAGGGAAGAGCAGACTGACCTCACTCTGTCAATGTAACACACCCAGGGAAGAGCAGATTTACCCCACTCTGTCAAAGTAACACACTCGGGGAAGTGCAGACTGACCCCACTCTGTCAATGAAACACACCCAGGGAAGAGCAGACTGACCCAACTCTGTCAATGTAACACACCCAGGAAAGAGCAGACTGACCCCACCCTGTCAATGTAACACACCCAGGGAAGTGCAGACTGACCCCACTCTGTCAATGTAATACACCCTGGGAAGAGCAGACTGACCCAACTCTGTCAATGTAACACACCCAGGAAAGAGCAGACTGACCCCACTCTGACAATGTAACATACCCAGCGAAGAGCAGACTGACCCAACTCTGTCAATGTAACACACCCAGGAAAGAGCAGACTGACCCCCCCCTGTCAATGTAACACACCCAGGGAAGAGCAGACTGACCCGACTCTGTCAATGTAACACACCCAGGGAAGAGCAGACTGACCCCACTCTGTCAATGTAATACTCCCGGGGAAGAGCAGACTGACCACACTCTGTCAATGTAACCCACCCAGGGAAGAGCAAACTGATTCCACTGTGTCGATATAACACACCCAGGGAAGAGCAGACTCACCACACTCTGTCAATGTAACACACCCAGGGAAGAGCAGACTGACCCTTCTCTGTCAATGTATCACACCCAGGGAAGAGCAGACTGATCCCATTCTGTCAATGTAACACACCCATGGAACAACAGACTGACCCCACTATGTCAATGTAACACACCCTGTAAAGAGCAGACTGACCCCACTCTGTCAAAGTAACACACACAGGGAAGAGCTGACTGACACCATTCTGTCAATTTAACGCACCCAGTTTTGAGCAGACTGACCCCACTCTGTCAACGTAACACACACAGGGAAGGGCAGACCAACCTAACTCTGTCAATGTAACACAACCTGTAAAGAGCAGACTGACCCCACACTGTCAATGTAACACACCCAGGTTTGAGCACACTGACCCCACTCTGTCAATGTAACCCACCCAGGAAAGAGCAGACTGACCCCACTCTGTCAATGTAACACACACAGGGAAGAGCAGACTGACCCCACTCTGTCAATGTAACACACCCAGGGAAGAGCAGACTGACCCCACTCTGTCAATATAACACACCCAGGGAAGAGCAGACTGGCCCCACTCTATCAATACAACACCCCCAGGGAAGAGCAGACTGAACCCACTCTGTCGATGTAACACACCCAGGGAAGATCAGACTGACCCCATTCTATCAAAGTAACACACCCAGGGAAGAGCAGACTGACCCAACACTGTCAATGTAACACACACATGGAAGAACAGACTGACCCCACTCTGTCAATGTAACACACTCTTTAAAGAGCAGACTGACCCCACTCTGTCAATGTAAAACACACAGGGAAGGGCAGACCGACTCCCCCCCTGTCAATGTAACACACCCAGTGAAGAGCAGACTGACCCGACTCTGTCAATGTAACACACCCAGGGAAGAGCAGACTGACCCCACTCTGTCAATGTAATACACCCGGGGAAGAGCAGACTGACCCCACTCTGTCAATGTAACACACGCTGTAAAGAGCAGACTGACCCCACTCTGTCAATGTAAAACACACAGGGAAGGGCAGACCGACCCAACTCTGAGAATGTAACACACCCAGGGAAGAGCAGACTGAGCCTTCTCTGTGAATGCAACACATCCAGGGAAGGGCAGACTGACCCAATTCTGTTAATTTAACACCCCCAGGGAAGAGCAGACTGACCCCACTCTTTCAATGTAACACACACAGGGAAGTGCAGACTTACCCCACTCTGTCAATGTAACCCACCGAGGGAAGAGCAGACTGACCCTTCTCTGTGATTGCAACACATCCAGGGAAGGGCAGACTGACCCCATTCTGTCAATGTTACACACAGGGAATAGCAGACTGACCCCACTCTGTCAATGTAACACACCCATGGAACAACAGACTGACCCCACTATGTCAATGTAACACACCCTGTAAAGAGCAGACTGACCCCACTCTGTCAATGTAACACACACAGGGAAGAGCTGACTGACACCATTCTGTCAATTTAACGCACCCAGTTTTGAGCAGACTGACCCCACTCTGTCAACGTAACACACACAGGGAAGGGCAGACCAACCTAACTCTGTCAATGTAACACAACCTGTAAAGAGCAGACTGACCCCACTCTGTCAATGTAACACACCCAGGTTTGAGCACACTGACCCCACTCTGTCAATGTAACCCACCCAGGAAAGAGCAGACTGACCCCACTCTGTCAATGTAACACACACAGGGAAGAGCAGACTGACCCCACTCTGTCAATGTAACACACCCAGGGAAGAGCAGACTGACCCCACTCTGTCAATATAACACACCCAGGGAAAAGCAGACTGGCCCCACTCTATCAATACAACACCCCCAGGGAAGAGCAGACTGAACCCACTCTGTCGATGTAACACACCCAGGGAAGATCAGACTGACCCCATTCTATCAAAGTAACACACCCAGGGAAGAGCAGACTGACCCCACTCTGTCACTATAACACCCCCAGGGAAGAGTAGACTGACCCCACTCTTTCAATGTAACACCCCCAGAGAAGAGCAGACTGACCCCACTCTGTCAATGTAACACCCCCAGGTAAGGGCAGACTGAGCACACTCTGTCATTGTAAGACCCCCAGGGAAGAGCAGACTGAGCACACTCTGTCAATGTAACACACCCAGGGAAGAGCAGACTGACCCCACTCTGTCAATGTATCAGACCCAGGGAAGAGCAGACTGACCCCAATCTGTCAGTGTAACACACCCAGGGAAGGGCAGACTGACCCCACTCTGTCAATATAACACACCCAGGGAAGAGCAGACGGACCCCACTCTGTCAATGTAACACACCCAGGGAAGAGCAGACGGACCCCACTCTGTCAATGTAACACACCCAGGGAAGAGCAGACTGTCCCCTCTCTGTCAATGTAACACACCCAGGGAAGAGCAGACTGACCCCAATCTGTCAATGTAACTCAAAAAGGGAAGGGCAGACTGACCCCGCTCTGTCAATGTAACACACCCAGGGAAGAGCAGACTGACCCCACTCTGACAATTTAACACACCCAGGGAATAGCACACTGACCCCACTCTGTCAATGTAACCCACCCAGGAAAGAGCAGACAGAACGCACTCTGTCAATGTAACACTCCCAGGAAAGAGCAGACTGCCCCCACTCTGTCAAAGAAACTCACAAAGGGAAGAGCAGACTGACCCCACTCTGTCAATGAAACTCACAAAGGGAAGAGCAGACTGACCCCACTCGGTTAATGTAACACACCCAGGGAAGAGCAAACTGATTCCACTCTGTCGATATAACACACCCAGGGAAGAGCAGGCTCACCCCACTCTGTCAATGTAACCCACCCAGGGAAGAGCAGACTGACCGTTCTCTGTCAATGTAACACACCCAGGGAACAGCAGACTGACCCTTCTCTGTCAATGTAACACACACAGGGAAGGGCAGACTGACCCCATTCTGTCAATCTAACACACCCAGGGAAGGGCAGACTGACCCCACACTGTCAATGTAACACACGCAGGGAAGAGCAGACTGACCCCACTCTGTCAATGGAACACACAGGGAAGAGCAGACTGACCCCCCTCTGTCAATGTAACACACCCAGGGAAGAGCAGACTGACCCAACTCTGTCAATGTAACACACCCATGGAAGAACAGACTGACCCCATTCTGTCAATGTAACACACCCTGTAAAGAGCAGACTGACCCCACTCTGTCAATGTATCACTTACAGTGAAGGGCAGTCCGACCCCACTCTGTCAATGTAACACACCCAGGGAAGAGCTGACAGACCCCACTCTGTCAATTTAACGCACCCACGTTTGAGCACACTGACTCCACTCTGTCAATGTAGCCCACCCAGGAAAAAGCAGACTGACCCCACTCTGTCAATGTAACCCACACAGGGAAGAGCAGATTGACCCAACTCTGTCAATGTAACCCACTCAGTTTAGAGCAGACTGACCCCACTCGGTCAATGTAACCTTCCCAGGGAAGAGCAAACAAACCGCACTCTGTCAATGGAACACACCCAGGGAAGAGCAGACTGACCCAACTCTGTCAATGTAACACACTCAGGGAAGAACAACTGACCCCACTCTGTCAATGTAACACACTCTGCAAAGAGCAGACTGACCCCACTCTGTCAATGTAAAACACACAGGGAAGAGCAGACTGACCCTTTTCTGTGAATGCAACACGTCCAGGGAAGTGCAGACTGACCCCATTCTGTTAATTTAACGCCCCCAGGGAAGAGCAGACTGACCCCACTCTTTCAATGTAACACCCACAGTGAAGTGCAGACTGACCCCACTCTGTTAATGTAACTCACCCAGGGAAGATCCAACTGACCCCACTCTGTCAATGTAACACATCCAGGGAAGGGAGACTGACCCCATTCTGTCAATCTAACACACACAGGGACGAGCAGACTGATCCCACTCTGTCAATGTTACACACAGGGAATAGCAGACTGACCCCACTCTGTCAATGTAACACACCCAGGGAAGAGAAGACTGACACAACTCTATCAATGTAACACACCCATGGAAGAACAGACTGACCCCACTATGTCAATGTAACAGACCCTGTAAAGAGCAGACTGACCCCACTCTGTCAATGTAACACACCCAGGGAAGAGCAGACTGGCCCCACTCTTTCAATACAACACCCACAGGGAAGAGCAGACTGACCCCACTCTGTCAATATAACACACCCAGGGAAGAGCAGACTGACACCACTCTGACGATGTAACGCCCCAAGGGAAGAGCAGACTGACCCAACTCAGTCAATATAACACACCCAGGGAAGAGCAGACTGACCCCATTCTATCAAAGTAACACACCCAGGGAAGAGCAGACTGACCCCACTCTGTCAATGTAACACCCACAGGGAAGAGCAGACTGACCCCACTCTTTCAATGTAACACCCCCAGGGAAGTGCAGACTGACCCCACTCTGTCAATGTAAGACCCGCAGGGAAGAGCAGACTGAGCACATTCTGTCAATGTAACACACCCTGTAAAGAGCAGACTGACCCCACTCTGTCAATGTAACACACCCAGGGAAGAGCAGACTGACCCCAATCTGTCAATGTAACACACCCAGGAAAGGGCTGACTGACCCCCCTCTGTCAATGTAACACACCCAGGGAAGAGCAGACCGACCCCACTCTGTCAATGTAACACACCCAGGGAAGAGCACACTGACTCCACTCTGTCAACGTAACCCACACAGGAAAGAGCAGACTGACCCCATTCTATCAATGTAACACCCCCAGGGAAGGGCAGACTGACCCCAATCTGTCAATGTAACACACCCAGGAAAGGGCAGACTGACCCCACTCGGTCAATGTAACCCTCCCAAGAAAGAGCAGACTGACCCCACTCTGTCAATTTAACACCCCCAGGGAAGAGCAGACTGACCACACTCTGTAAATGTAACACACACAGGGAAGAGCAGACTGACACAACTCTGTCAATGGAACACACCCAGGGAAGTTCAGATTGACCCCACTCTGTCAATGTAACACAGCCAGGGAAGTGCAGACTGTCCCCACACTGTCAATGTAACACACCCAGACGAGATCAGATTGACCCCACTCTGTCAATGTAACACACCCAGGGAAGTGCAGACTGACCCCACACTGTCAATGTAACACACCCAGGCGAGATCAGATTGACCCCACTCTGTCAATGTAACACACCCAGGGAAGAGCACACTGACCCCACTCTGTCAATGTAACACACCCAGGGAACAGCAGACTGACCACACTCTGTCAATGTATCACACCCAGGGAAGAGCAGACTGTTCCCACTCTGTCAATGTAACACACCCAGGGAAGAGCAGACTGAGCCCCCTCTGTCAATGTAACACACCCAGGAAAGAGCAGACTGACCCCCCCCCCCCTGTCAAGGTAACACACCCAGGGAAGAGCAGACTGACCCGACTCTGTCAATGTAACACACCCAGGGAAGAGCAGACTGACCCCACTCTGTCAATGTAATACACCCGGGGAAGAGCAGACAGACCCCACTCTGTCAATGTAACCCACCCAGGGAAGAGCAAACTGATTCCACTCTGTCGATATAACACACCCAGGGAAGAGCAGACTCACCCCACTCTGTCAATGTAACACACCCAGGGAAGAGCAGACTGACCTCATTCTTTCAATGTAACTCACAAAGGGAAGAGCAGACTGCCCCCAGTCTGTCAATGTAACACACCCAGGGAAGAGCAGACTGACCCAACTCTGTCAATGTAACACACCCAGGAAAGAGCAGACTGACCCCACTCTGTCAATGTAACACACCCAGGGAAGAGCAGACTGACCCAACTCTGTCAATGTAACACACCCAGGAAAGAGCAGCCTGACCCCCCCCCCCCCCCCACCGTCAATGTAACACACCCAGGGAAGAGCAGACTGAACCGACTCTGTCAATGTCACACACCCAGGGAAGAGCAGACTGACCCCACTCTTTCAATGTAACACCCCCAGGGAAGTGCAGACTGACCCCACTCTGTCAATGTAAGACCCGCAGGGAAGAGCAGACTGAGCACATTCTGTCAATGTAACACACCCTGTAAAGAGCAGACTGACCCCACTCTGTCAATGTAACACACCCAGGGAAGAGCAGACTGACCCCAATCTGTCAATGTAACACACCCAGGAAAGGGCTGACTGACCCCCCTCTGTCAATGTAACACACCCAGGGAAGAGCAGACCGACCCCACTCTGTCAATGTAACACACCCAGGGAAGAGCACACTGAATCCACTCTGTCAACGTAACCCACCCAGGAAAGAGCAGACTGACCCCATTCTATCAATGTAACACCCCCAGGGAAGGGCAGACTGACCCCAATCTGTCAATGTAACACACCCAGGAAAGGGCAGACTGACCCCACTCGGTCAATGTAACCCTCCCAAGAAAGAGCAGACTGACCCCACTCTGTCAATTTAACACCCCCAGGGAAGAGCAGACTGACCACACTCTGTAAATGTAACACACACAGGGAAGAGCAGACTGACACAACTCTGTCAATGGAACACACCCAGGGAAGTTCAGATTGACCCCACTCTGTCAATGTAACACACCCAGGGAAGTGCAGACTGTCCCCACACTGTCAATGTAACACACCCAGACGAGATCAGATTGACCCCACTCTGTCAATGTAACACACCCAGGGAAGTGCAGATTGACCCCACACTGTCAATGTAACACACCCAGGCGAGATCAGATTGACCCCACTCTGTCAATGTAACACACCCAGGGAAGAGCACACTGACCCCACTCTGTCAATGTAACACACCCAGGGAACAGCAGACTGACCACACTCTGTCAATGTATCACACCCAGGGAAGAGCAGACTGTTCCCACTCTGTCAATGTAACACACCCAGGGAAGAGCAGACTGAGCCCCCTCTGTCAATGTAACACACCCAGGAAAGAGCAGACTGACCCCCCCCCCCCCCCTGTCAAGGTAACACACCCAGGGAAGAGCAGACTGACCCGACTCTGTCAATGTAACACACCCAGGGAAGAGCAGACTGACCCCACTCTGTCAATGTAATACACCCGGGGAAGAGCAGACAGACCCCACTCTGTCAATGTAACCCACCCAGGGAAGAGCAAACTGATTCCACTCTGTCGATATAACACACCCAGGGAAGAGCAGACTCACCCCACTCTGTCAATGTAACACACCCAGGGAAGAGCAGACTGACCTCATTCTTTCAATGTAACTCACAAAGGGAAGAGCAGACTGCCCCCAGTCTGTCAATGTAACACACCCAGGGAAGAGCAGACTGACCCAACTCTGTCAATGTAACACACCCAGGAAAGAGCAGACTGACCCCACTCTGTCAATGTAACACACCCAGGGAAGAGCAGACTGACCCAACTCTGTCAATGTAACACACCCAGGAAAGAGCAGCCTGACCCACCCCCCCCCCCCACCGTCAATGTAACACACCCAGGGAAGAGCAGACTGAACCGACTCTGTCAATGTCACACACCCAGGGAAGAGCAGACTGACCCCACTCTGTCAATGTAATACACCCGGGGAAGAGCAGACTGACCCTTCTCTGTCAATGTATCACACCCAGGGAAGAGCAGACTGATCCCACTCTGTCAATGTAACACACCCAGGGAAGAGGAGACTGACCCAACTCTGTCAATGTAACACCCCCAGGGAAGAGCAGACTGACCACACTCTGTCAATGTAACACACACAGGGAAGAGCAGACTGACCCCCCTCTGTCAAAGTAACACACCCTGGGAAGATCAGATTGACCCCACTCTGTCAATGTAACACACCCAGGGAAGTGCAGACTGACCAAACAGTGTTAATGTAACACCCCCAGGGAAGAGCAGACTGACCCCACTCTGTCAATGTAACGCACAGGGAAGAGAAGACTGACCCCACTCTGTCAATGTAACCCACCCAGGGAAGAGCAAACTGATTCCACTCTGTCGATATAACACACCCAGGGAAGAGCAGACTGACGCAACTCTGTCAATGTAACATACCCAGGAAAGAGCAGACTGACCCCCCCCACCCCCTGTCAATGTAACACACCCAGCGAAGAGCAGACTGACCCGACTCTGTCAATGTTACACACCCAGGGAAGGGCAGACTGACCCTCCCCTGTTAATGTAACCCACCCAGGGAAGAGCAAACTGATTCCACTCTGTCGATATAACACACCCAGGAAAGAGCAGACTCACCCCACTCTGTCAATGTAACCCACCCAGGGAAGAGCAAACTGATTCCACTCTGTCGATATAACACACCCAGGGAAGAGCAGACTCACCCAGTCTGTCAATGTAACACACCCAATGAAAGGCTGACTGACCCTTCTCTGTCAATGTATCACACCCAGGGAAGAGCAGACTGTTCCCACTGTGTCAATGTAACACAACCAGGGAAGAACAGACTGACCCAACTCTGTCAATGTAACACACCCAGGGAAAAGCAGACTGACCCCCCCCTGTCAATGTAACACACCCAGTGAAGAGCAGACTGACCCGACTCTGTCAATGTAACACACCCAGGGAAGAGCAGACTGACCAGACTCTGTCAATGTAACACACCCAGGGAAGAGCAGACTGACCCCACTCTGTCAATGTAATACACCCGGGGAAGAGCAGACTGACCCCACTCTGTCAATGTAACACACTCTGTAAAGAGCAGACTGACCCCACTCTGTCAATGTAAAACACACGGGGAAGGGCAGACCGACCCCACTCTGACAATGTAACACACCCAGGGAAGAGCAGACTGACCCTTCTCTGTGAATGCAACACATCCAGGGAAGGGCAGACTGACCCAATTCTGTTAATTTAACACCCCCAGGGAAGAGCAGACTGACCCCACTCTTTCAATGTAACACACACAGGGAAGTGCAGACTTACCCCACTCTGTCAATGTAACCCACCGAGGGAAGAGCAGACTGACCCTTCTCTGTGATTGCAACACATTCGGGGAACGGCAGACTGACCCCATTCTGTCAATGTTACACACAGGGAATAGCAGACTGACACCACTCTGTCAATGTAACACACCCAGGGAAGAGCAGACTGACACAACCCTGTCAATGTAACACACCCATGGAAGAACAGACTGACCCCACTATGTCAATGTAACACATCCTGTAAAGAGCAGACTGAACCCACTCTGCCAATGTAACACACACAGGGAAGAGCTGACTGACCCCACTCTGTCAATTTAACGCACCCAGTTTTGAGCACACTGACCCCACTCTGTCAACGTAACACACACAGGGAAGGGCAGATCAACCTAACTCTGTCAATGTAACACACCCTGTAAAGAGCAGACTGACCCCACTCTGTCAATGTAACACACCCAGGTTTGAGCACACTGACCCAACTCTCTCAATGTAACCCACCCAGGAAAGAGCAGACTGACCCCACTCTGTCAATGAAACACACACTGGGAAGAGCAGACTGACCCCACTCTGTCAATGTAACACACCCAGGGAAGAGCAGATTGACCCCACTCTGTCATTATAACACACCCAGGGAAGAGCAGACTGGCCCCACTCTATCAATACAACACCCCCAGGGAAGAGCAGACTGACCCCACTCTGTCGATGTAACACACACAGGGAAGATCAGACTGACCCCATTCTATCAAAGTAACACACCCAGGGAAGAGCAGACTGACCCCACTCTGTCACTATAACACCCCCAGGGAAGAGTAGACTGACCCCACTCTTTCAATGTAACACCCCCAGGGAAGAGCAGACTGACCCCACTCTGTCAATGTAACACCCCCAGGGAAGAGCAGACTGAGCACACACTGTCAATGTAAGACACCCACGGAAGAGCAGACTGAGCACACTCTTTCAATGTAACACACCCAGGGAAGATCAGACTGACCCCACTCTGTCAATGTAACAGACACAGGGAAGAGCATACTGACCCCAATCTGTCAGTGTAAAACCCCCAGGGAAGAGCAGACTGACCCCCCTCAGTCAATATAACACACCCAGGGAAGAGCAGACGGACCCCACTTTGTCAATGTAACACACCCAGGGAAGAGCAGACGGACCCCACTCTGTCAATGTAACACACCGAGGGAAGAGCAGACTGACCCCACTCTGTCAATGTAACACACCCAGGGAAGAGCAGACAGACCCCAATCTGTCAATGTAACTCAAAAAGGGAAGTGCAGACTGACCCCGCTCTGTCAATGTAACACACGCAGGGAAGAGCAGACTGACCCCACTCTGACAATTTAACACACCCAGGGAATAGCACACTGACCCCACTCTGTCAATGTAACCCACCCAGGAAAGAGCAGACTTAACGCACTCTGTCAATGTAACACTACCAGGAAAGAGCAGACTGACCACAGTCTGTCAATGTAACTCACAAAGGGAAGAGCAGACTGACCCCACTCTGTCAATGAAACTCACAAAGGGAAGAGCAGACTGACCCCACTCGGTTAATGTAAAACACCCAGGGAAGAGCAAACTGATTCCACTCTGTCGACATAACACACACAGGGAAGAGCAGACTCACCCCACTCTGTCAATGTAATCCACCCAGGGAAGAGCAGACTGACCCTTCTCTGTCAATGTATCACACCCAGGGAAGAGCAGACTCACCCCACTCTGTCAATGTAACCCACCCAGGGAAGAGCAGACTGACCCTTCTCTGTCCATGTATCACACCCAGGGAAGAGCAGACTGATCCGACTCTGTCAATCTAACACACCCAGGGAAGGGCAGACTGACCCCACACTGTCAATGTAACACACGCAGGGAAGAGCAGACTGACCCCACTCTGTCAATGTAACACACAGGGAAGAGCAGACTGACCCCCCTCTGTCAATGTAACACACCCAGGGAAGAGCAGACTGACCCAACTCTGTCAATGTAACACACCCTGTAAAGAGCAGACTGACCCCACTCTGTCAATGTAACACATACAGTGAAGGGCAGTCCGACCCAACTCTGTCAATGTAACACACCCAGGGAAGTGCAGACTGACCCCACTCTGTCAATGTAACAAACCCAGGGAAGAGCAGACTGACCAGACTCTGTCAATGTAACACACACAGGGAAGAGCAGACTGACCCCTCTCTGTCAATGTAACACACCCAGGGAAGATCAGATTGACACCACTCTGTCAATGTAACACACCCAGGGAGATGCACACTGACACCACACTGTTAATGTAACACCCCCAGGGAAGAGCAGACTGACCCCACTCTGTCAATGTAACACACCCAGGGAAGAGCAGACTGACCCAACTCTGTCAATGTAACACACACATGGAAGAACAGACTGACCCCACTCTGTCAATGTAAAACACACAGGGAAGGGCAGACCGACCCTACTCTGACAATGTAACACACCCAGGGAAGAGCTGACTGACCCTTCTCTGTGAATGCAACACATCCAGGGAAGGGCAGACTGACCCCACTCTGTCAATGTAACCCACCCTGGAAAGAGCAGACTGACCCCACTCTGTCAATGTAACACACCCAGGAAAGAGCAGACTGACCCCACTGTGTCAATGTAACAGACCCAGGGATGAGCAGACTGACCCCACTCTGTAAATGAAACTCACAAAGGGAAGAGCAGACTGACCCTTCTCTGTCAATGTAACACACCCAGGGAAGGGCAGACTGACCCCATTCTGTCAATCTAACACACCCAGGGAAGTGCAGACTGACCCCACTGTGTCAATGTAACACACACAGGGAAGAGCAGACTGACCCCACTCTGTCAATGTAACACACAGGGAAGAGCAGACTGACCCCACTCTGTCAATGTAACACACCCAGGGAAGAGCAGACTGACCCCACTCTTTCAATGTAACACACCCTGTAAAGAGCAGACTGACACCACTCTGTCAATGTAACACATACAGTGAAGGGCAGACCGACCGCACTCTGTCAATGTAACACACCCAGGGAAGAGCTGACAGACCCCACTCTGTGAATTTAACGCACCCTGGTTTGAGCACACTGACCCCACTCTGTCAATGAAGCCCACCCAGGAAAGAGCAGACTGACCCCAATCGGTCAATGTAACCTTCCCAGGGAAGAGCAAACAGACCGCACTCTGTCAATGGAACACACCCAGGGAAGAGCAGACTGACCCAACTCTGTCAATGTAACACACTCAAGGAAGAACAGACTGACCCCATACTGTCAATGTAACACACTCTGTAAAGAGCAGACTGACCCCACTCTGTCAATGTAAAACACACAGGGAAGGGCAGACCGACCCCACTCTGACAATGGAACACACCCAGGGAAGAGCAGACTGACCCCACTCTGTCAATGTAACACACCCAGGGAAGAGCAGACTGACCCTTCTCTGTGAATGCAACACATCCAGGGAAGGGCATACTGACCCCATTCTGTTAATTTAACACCCCCAGGGTAGAGCAGACTGACCCCACTCTTTCAATGTAACACCCACAGTGAAGTGCAGACTGACCCCATTCTGTTAATGTAACTCACCCAGTGAAGTGCAGACTGACCCCACTCTGTCAATGTAACACATCCAGGGAAGGTCAGACTGACCCCATTCTGTCAATCTAACACACACAGGGAAGAGCAGACTGACCCCACTCTGTCAATGTTACACACAGGGAATAGCAGACTGACCCCACTCTGTCAATGTAACACTCCCAGGGAAGAACAGACTGACACAACCCTGTCAATGTAACACACCCATGGAAGAACAGACTGACCCCACTATGTCAATGTAACACATCCTGTAAAGAGCAGACTGAACCCACTCTGCCAATGTAACACACACAGGGAAGAGCTGACTGACCCCACTCTGTCAATTTAACGCACCCAGTTTTGAGCACACTGACCCCACTCTGTCAACGTAACACACACAGGGAAGGGCAGACCAACCTATCTCTGTCAATGTAACACACCCTGTAAAGAGCAGACTGACCCCACTCTGTCAATGTAACACACCCAGGTTTGAGCACACTGACCCCACTCTCTCAATGTAACCCACCCAGGAAAGAGCAGACTGACCCCACTCTGTCAATGTAACACACCCAGGAAAGAGCATACTGACCCCACTCTGTCATTATAACACACCCAGGGAAGAGCAGACTGGCCCCACTCTATCAATACAACACCCCCAGGGAAGAGCAGACTGACCCCACTCTGTCGATGTAACACACACAGGGAAGATCAGACTGACCCCATTCTATCAAAGTAACACACCCAGGGAAGAGCAGACTGACCCCACTCTGTCACTATAACACCCCCAGGGAAGAGTAGACTGACCCCACTCTTTCAATGTAACACCCCCAGGGAAGAGCAGACTGACCCCACTCTGTCAATGTAACACCCCCAGGGAAGAGCAGACTGAGCACACACTGTCAATGTAAGACACCCAGGGAAGAGCAGACTGAGCACACTCTTTCAATGTAACACACCCAGGGAAGATCAGACTGACCCCACTCTGTCAATGTAACAGACACAGGGAAGAGCATACTGACCCCAATCTGTCAGTGTAAAACCCCCAGGGAAGAGCAGACTGACCCCCCTCAGTCAATATAACACACCCAGGGAAGAGCAGACGGACCCCACTTTGTCAATGTAACACACCCAGGGAAGAGCAGACGGACCCCACTCTGACAATGTAACACACCGAGGGAAGAGCAGACTGACCCCACTCTGTCAATGTAACACACCCAGTGAAGAGCAGACAGACCCCAATCTGTCAATGTAACTCAAAAAGGGAAGTGCAGACTGACCCCGCTCTGTCAATGTAACACACGCAGGGAAGAGCAGACTGACCCCACTCTGACAATTTAACACACCCAGGGAATAGCACACTGACCCCACTCTGTCAATGTAACCCACCCAGGAAAGAGCAGACTTAACGCACTCTGTCAATGTAACACTGCCAGGAAAGAGCAGACTGACCCCACTGTGTCAATGTAACACACCGAGGGAAGAGCAGACTGACCCCACTCTGTCAATGAAACTCACAAAGGGAAGAGCAGACTGACCCCACTCGGTTAATGTAAAACACCCAGGGAAGAGCAAACTGATTCCACTCTGTCGACATAACACACACAGGGAAGAGCAGACTCACCCCACTCTGTCAATGTAACATACCCAGGGAAGAGCAGACTGACCCTTCTCTGTCAATGTATCACACCCAGGGAAGAGCAGACTCACCCCACTCTGTCAATGTAACCCACCCAGGGAAGAGCAGACTGACCCTTCTCTGTCCATGTATCACACACAGGGAAGAGCAGACTGATCCGACTCTGTCAATCTAACACACCCAGGGAAGGGCAGACTGACCCCACACTGTCAATGTAACACACGCAGGGAAGAGCAGACTGACCCCACTCTGTCAATGTAACACACAGGGAAGTGCAGACTGACCCCACTCTGTCAATGTAACACACCCAGGGAAGAGCAGACTGACCCAACTCTGTCAATGTAACACACCCTGTAAAGAGCAGACTGACCCCACTCTGTCAATGTAACACATACAGTGAAGGGCAGTCCGACCCCACTCTGTCAATGTAACACACCCAGGGAAGAGCTGACGGAACCCACTCTGTCAATTTAACGCACCCAGGTTTGAGCACACTGACTCCACTCTGTCAATGTAGCCCACCCAGGAAAGAGCCGACTGACCCCACTCTGTCAATGTAACACACACAGGGAAGAGCAGATTGACCCAACTCTGTCAATGTAACCCACTCAGTTTAGATCAGACTGACCCCACTCGGTCAATGTAACCTTCCCAGGGAAGAGCAAACAAACCGCACTCTGTCAATGGAACACACCCAGGGAAGAGCAGACTGACCCCACTCTGTCAATGTAAAACACACAGGGAAGAGCAGACTGACCCTTCTCTGTGAATGCAACACGTCCAGGGAAGGGCAGACTGACCCCATTCTGTTAATTTAACACCCCCAGGGAAGAGCAGACTGACCCCACTCTTTCAATGTAACACCCACAGTGAAGTGCAGACTGACCCCACTCTGTTAATGTAACTCACCCAGGGAAGATCCAACTGACCCCACTCTGTCAATGTAACACATCCAGGGAAGAGCAGACTGACCGCACTCTGTCAATGTTACACACAGGGAATAGCAAACTGACCCCACTCTGTCAATGCAACACACCCAGGGAAGAGCAGACTGACACAACTCTATCAATGTAACACACCCATGGAAGAACAGACTGACCCCAATATGTCAATGTAACAGACCCTGTAAAGAGCAGACTGACCCCACTCTGTCAATGTAACACACCCAGGGAAGAGCAGACTGGCCCCACTCTGTCAATATAACACACCCAGGGAAGAGCAGACTGGCCCCACTCTTTCAATACAACACCCCCAGGGAAGAGTAGACTGACCCCACTCTGTCAATAAAACACACCCAGGGAAGAGCAGACTGGCCCCACTCTTTCAATACAACACCCCCAGGGAAGAGCAGACTGACCCCACTCTGACGATGTAATGCCCCAGGGAAGAGCAGACTGACCCAACTCTGTCAATATAACACACCCAGGGAAAAGCAGACTGACCCCATTCTATCAAAGTAACACACCCAGTGAAGAGCAGACTGACCTCACTCTGTCAATTTAACACCCCCAGGGAAGAGCAGGCTGACCCCACTCTTTAAATTTAACACCCGCAGGGAAGAGCAGACTGACCCCACTCTTTCAATGTAACAACCCCAGGGAAGTGCAGACTGACTCCACTCTGTCAATGTAAGACCCCCAGGGAAGAGCAGACTGACCCCACTCTGTCAATGTAACACACACAGGGAAGGGCAGACTGACCCCCCTCTGTCAATGTAACACACCCAGGGAAGAGCAGACTGACGCCATTCTGTCAATGTAACACAGCCTGTAAAGAGGAGACTGACCCCACTCTGTCAATGTAACACATACAGTGAAGGGCAGACTGACCCCAATCTGTCAATGTAACACACCCAGGAAAGGGCTGACTGACTCCCCTCTGTCAATGTAACACACCCAGGGAAGATCAGACCGACCCCACTCTGTCAATGTAACACACCCAGGGAAGAGCACACTGACTCCACTCTGTCAACGTAACCCACCCAGGAAAGAGATGACTGACCCCACTCTATCAATGTAACACCCCCAGGGAAGAGCAGACTGACCCCACTCTGTCAATGTAACACCCCCAGGGAAGAGCAGACTGACCCCAATCTGTCAATGTAACTCAAAAAGGGAAGAGCAGACTGACCCCGCTCTGTCAATGTAACACACCCAGGGAAGAGCAGACTGACCCCAATCTGTCAATGTAACTCAAAAAGGGAAGAGCAGACTGACCCCGCTCTGTCAATGTAAGGAAGAGCAGACTGACCCAACTCTGTCAATTTAACACAACCAGGGAATCGCACACTGACCCCACTGTGTCAATGTAACCCACCCAGGAAAGAGCAGACTGACCCCACTCTGTCAATGTAACACTACCAGGAAAGAGAAGACTGACCCCACTGGGTCAATGTAACCCACCCAGGAAAGAGCAGACTGACCACACTCTGTCAATGTAACACACACAGGGAAGAGCAGACTGACCCCACTCTGTCAATGTAACACACCCAGGGAAGAGCAGACTGACCCCACTCTGTCAATATAACACACCCAGGGAAGAGCAGACTGGCCCCACTCTGTCAATGTAACATCCCCAGGGAAGAGCAGACTGACCCCACTGTGTCAATGTAACACACCCAGGGAAGAGCAGACTGACCCAACTCTGTCAATGTAACACACCCAGGGAAGTGCAGACTGGCCCCACTCTGTCAATACAACACCCCCAGGGAAGAGCAGACTCACCCCACTCTGTCGATGTAACACCCCCAGGGAAGAACAGACTGACCCAACTCTCTCAATATAACACACCCAGGGAAGAGCAGACTGACCCCATTCTATCAAAGTAACACACCCAGGGAAGAGCAGACTGACCCCACTCTGTCACTGTAACACACCCAGGGAAGAGCAGACTGACCCAACTCTGTCAATTTAACACCCCCAGGGAAGAGCAGACTGACCCCACTCTGTCAATGTAAGACCCCCAGCGAAGAGCAGACTGAGCACACTCTGTCAATGTAAGACCCCCAGGGAAGAGCAGACTGACCCAACTCTGTCAATGTAACACACCCAGGGAAGTGCAGACTGACCCCACTCTGTCAATGTAACAAACCCAGGGAAGAGCAGACTGACCAGACTCTGTCAATGTAACACACACAGGGAAGAGCAGACTGACCCCTCTCTGTCAATGTAACACACCCAGGGAAGATCAGATTGACACCACTCTGTCAATGTAACACACCCAGGGAGATGCACACTGACACCACACTGTTAATGTAACACCCCCAGGGAAGAGCAGACTGACCCCACTCTGTCAATGTAACACACCCAGGGAAGAGCAGACTGACCCTACTCTGTCAATGTAACACACACATGGAAGAACAGACTGACCCCACTCCGTCAATGTAAAACACACAGGGAAGGGCAGACCGACCCTACTCTGACAATGTAACACACCCAGGGAAGAGCTGACTGACCCTTCTCTGTGAATGCAACACATCCAGGGAAGGGCAGACTGACCCCACTCTGTCAATGTAACCCACCCTGGAAAGAGCAGACTGACCCCACTCTGTCAATGTAACACACCCAGGAAAGAGCAGACTGACCCCACTGTGTCAATGTAACACACCCAGGGATGAGCAGACTGACCCCACTCTGTAAATGAAACTCACAAAGGGAAGAGCAGACTGACCCTTCTCTGTCAATGTAACACACCCAGGGAAGGGCAGACTGACCCCATTCTGTCAATCTAACACACCCAGGGAAGTGCAGACTGACCCCACTGTGTCAATGTAACACACACAGGGAAGAGCAGACTGACCCCACTCTGTCAATGTAACACACAGGGAAGAGCAGACTGACCCCACTCTGTCAATGTAACACACCCAGGGAAGAGCAGACTGACCCCACTCTTTCAATGTAACACACCCTGTAAAGAGCAGACTGACACCACTCTGTCAATGTAACACATACAGTGAAGGGCAGACCGACCGCACTCTGTCAATGTAACACACCCAGGGAAGAGCTGACAGACCCCACTCTGTGAATTTAACGCACCCTGGTTTGAGCACACTGACCCCACTCTGTCAATGAAGCCCACCCAGGAAAGAGCAGACTGACCCCAATCGGTCAATGTAACCTTCCCAGGGAAGAGCAAACAGACCGCACTCTGTCAATGGAACACACCCAGGGAAGAGCAGACTGACCCAACTCTGTCAATGTAACACACTCAAGGAAGAACAGACTGACCCCATACTGTCAATGTAACACACTCTGTAAAGAGCAGACTGACCCCACTCTGTCAATGTAAAACACACAGGGAAGGGCAGACCGACCCCACTCTGACAATGGAACACACCCAGGGAAGAGCAGACTGACCCCACTCTGTCAATGTAACACACCCAGGGAAGAGCAGACTGACCCTTCTCTGTGAATGCAACACATCCAGGGAAGGGCATATTGACCCCATTCTGTTAATTTAACACCCCCAGGGTAGAGCAGACTGACCCCACTCTTTCAATGTAACACCCACAGTGAAGTGCAGACTGACCCCATTCTGTTAATGTAACTCACCCAGTGAAGTGCAGACTGACCCCACTCTGTCAATGTAACACATCCAGGGAAGGTCAGACTGACCCCATTCTGTCAATCTAACACACACAGGGAAGAGCAGACTGACCCCACTCTGTCAATGTTACACACAGGGAATAGCAGACTGACCCCACTCTGTCAATGTAACACTCCCAGGGAAGAACAGACTGACACAACCCTGTCAATGTAACACACCCATGGAAGAACAGACTGACCCCACTATGTCAATGTAACACATCCTGTAAAGAGCAGACTGAACCCACTCTGCCAATGTAACACACACAGGGAAGAGCTGACTGACCCCACTCTGTCAATTTAACGCACCCAGTTTTGAGCACACTGACCCCACTCTGTCAACGTAACACACACAGGGAAGGGCAGACCAACCTATCTCTGTCAATGTAACACACCCTGTAAAGAGCAGACTGACCCCACTCTGTCAATGTAACACACCCAGGTTTGAGCACACTGACCCCACTCTCTCAATGTAACCCACCCAGGAAAGAGCAGACAGACCCCACTCTGTCAATGTAACACACACTGGGAAGAGCAGACTGACCCCACTCTGTCAATGTAACACACCCAGGGAAGAGCAGATTGACCCCACTCTGTCATTATAACACACCCAGGGAAGAGCAGACTGGCCCCACTCTATCAATACAACACCCCCAGGGAAGAGCAGACTGACCCCACTCTGTCGATGTAACACACACAGGGAAGATCAGACTGACCCCATTCTATCAAAGTAACACACCCAGGGAAGAGCAGACTGACCCCACTCTGTCACTATAACACCCCCAGGGAAGAGTAGACTGACCCCACTCTTTCAATGTAACACCCCCAGGGAAGAGCAGACTGACCCCACTCTGTCAATGTAACACCCCCAGGGAAGAGCAGACTGAGCACACACTGTCAATGTAAGACACCCAGGGAAGAGCAGACTGAGCACACTCTTTCAATGTAACACACCCAGGGAAGATCAGACTGACCCCACTCTGTCAATGTAACAGACACAGGGAAGAGCATACTGACCCCAATCTGTCAGTGTAAAACCCCCAGGGAAGAGCAGACTGACCCCCCTCAGTCAATATAACACACCCAGGGAAGAGCAGACGGACCCCACTTTGTCAATGTAACACACCCAGGGAAGAGCAGACGGACCCCACTCTGACAATGTAACACACCGAGGGAAGAGCAGACTGACCCCACTCTGTCAATGTAACACACCCAGTGAAGAGCAGACAGACCCCAATCTGTCAATGTAACTCAAAAAGGGAAGTGCAGACTGACCCCGCTCTGTCAATGTAACACACGCAGGGAAGAGCAGACTGACCCCACTCTGACAATTTAACACACCCAGGGAATAGCACACTGACCCCACTCTGTCAATGTAACCCACCCAGGAAAGAGCAGACTTAACGCACTCTGTCAATGTAACACTACCAGGAAAGAGCAGACTGACCCCACTGTGTCAATGTAACACACCGAGGGAAGAGCAGACTGACCCCACTCTGTCAATGAAACTCACAAAGGGAAGAGCAGACTGACCCCACTCGGTTAATGTAAAACACCCAGGGAAGAGCAAACTGATTCCACTCTGTCGACATAACACACACAGGGAAGAGCAGACTCACCCCACTCTGTCAATATAACATACCCAGGGAAGAGCAGACTGACCCTTCTCTGTCAATGTATCACACCCAGGGAAGAGCAGACTCACCCCACTCTGTCAATGTAACCCACCCAGGGAAGAGCAGACTGACCCTTCTCTGTCCATGTATCACACACAGGGAAGAGCAGACTGATCCGACTCTGTCAATCTAACACACCCAGGGAAGGGCAGACTGACCCCACACTGTCAATGTAACACACGCAGGGAAGAGCAGACTGACCCCACTCTGTCAATGTAACACACAGGGAAGTGCAGACTGACCCCACTCTGTCAATGTAACACACCCAGGGAAGAGCAGACTGACCCAACTCTGTCAATGTAACACACCCTGTAAAGAGCAGACTGACCCCACTCTGTCAATGTAACACATACAGTGAAGGGCAGTCCGACCCCACTCTGTCAATGTAACACACCCAGGGAAGAGCTGACGGAACCCACTCTGTCAATTTAACGCACCCAGGTTTGAGCACACTGACTCCACTCTGTCAATGTAGCCCACCCAGGAAAGAGCCGACTGACCCCACTCTGTCAATTTAACACACACAGGGAAGAGCAGATTGACCCAACTCTGTCAATGTAACCCACTCAGTTTAGATCAGACTGACCCCACTCGGTCAATGTAACCTTCCCAGGGAAGAGCAAACAAACCGCACTCTGTCAATGGAACACACCCAGGGAAGAGCAGACTGACCCCACTCTGTCAATGTAAAACACACAGGGAAGAGCAGACTGACCCTTCTCTGTGAATGCAACACGTCCAGGGAAGAGCAGACTGACCCCACTCTTTCAATGTAACACCCACAGTGAATTGCAGACTGACCCCACTCTGTTAATGTAACTCACCCAGGGAAGATCCAACTGACCCCACTCTGTCAATGTAACACATCCAGGGAAGAGCAGACTGACCGCACTCTGTCAATGTTACACACAGGGAATAGCAAACTGACCCCACTCTGTCAATGCAACACACCCAGGGAAGAGCAGACTGACACAACTCTATCAATGTAACACACCCATGGAAGAACAGACTGACCCCAATATGTCAATGTAACAGACCCTGTAAAGAGCAGACTGACCCCACTCTGTCAATGTAACACACCCAGGGAAGAGCAGACTGGCCCCACTCTGTCAATATAACACACCCAGGGAAGAGCAGACTGGCCCCACTCTTTCAATACAACACCCCCAGGGAAGAGTAGACTGACCCCACTCTGTCAATAAAACACACCCAGGGAAGAGCAGACTGGCCCCACTCTTTCAATACAACACCCCCAGGGAAGAGCAGACTGACCCCACTCTGACGATGTAATGCCCCCAGGGAAGAGCAGACTGACCCAACTCTGTCAATATAACACACCCAGGGAAAAGCAGACTGACCCCATTCTATCAAAGTAACACACCCAGTGAAGAGCAGACTGACCTCACTCTGTCAATTTAACACCCCCAGGGAAGAGCAGGCTGACCCCACTCTTTAAATTTAACACCCGCAGGGAAGAGCAGACTGACCCCACTCTTTCAATGTAACAACCCCAGGGAAGTGCAGACTGACTCCACTCTGTCAATGTAAGACCCCCAGGGAAGAGCAGACTGACCCCACTCTGTCAATGTAACACACACAGGGAAGGGCAGACTGACCCCCCTCTGTCAATGTAACACACCCAGGGAAGAGCAGACTGATGCCATTCTGTCAATGTAACACAGCCTGTAAAGAGGAGACTGACCCCACTCTGTCAATGTAACACATACAGTGAAGGGCAGACTGACCCCAATCTGTCAATGTAACACACCCAGGAAAGGGCTGACTGACTCCCCTCTGTCAATGTAACACACCCAGGGAAGATCAGACCGACCCCACTCTGTCAATGTAACACACCCAGGGAAGAGCACACTGACTCCACTCTGTCAACGTAACCCACCCAGGAAAGAGATGACTGACCCCACTCTATGAATGTAACACCCCCAGGGAAGAGCAGACTGACCCCACTCTGTCAATGTAACACCCCCAAGGAAGAGCAGACTGACCCCAATCTGTCAATGTAACTCAAAAAGGGAAGAGCAGGCTGACCCCGCTCTGTCAATGTAACACACCCAGGGAAGAGCAGACTGACCCCAATCTGTCAATGTAACTCAAAAAGGGAAGAGCAGACTGACCCCGCTCTGTCAATGTAAGGAAGAGCAGACTGACCCAACTCTGTCAATTTAACACAACCAGGGAATCGCACACTGACCCCACTGTGTCAATGTAACCCACCCAGGAAAGAGCAGACTGACCCCACTCTGTCAATGTAACACTACCAGGAAAGAGAAGACTGACCCCACTGGGTCAATGTAACCCACCCAGGAAAGAGCAGACTGACCACACTCTGTCAATGTAACACACACAGGGAAGAGCAGACTGACCCCACTCTGTCAATGTAACACACCCAGGGAAGAGCAGACTGACCCCACTCTGTCAATATAACACACCCAGGGAAGAGCAGACTGGCCCCACTCTGTCAATGTAACATCCCCAGGGAAGAGCAGACTGACCCCACTGTGTCAATGTAACACACCCAGGGAAGAGCAGACTGAACCAACTCTGTCAATGTAACACCCCCAGGGAAGAGCAGACTGGCCCCACTCTGTCAATACAACACCCCCAGGGAAGAGCAGACTCACCCCACTCTGTCGATGTCACACCCCCAGGGAAGAGCAGACTGACACAACTCTGTCAATATAACACACCCAGGGAAGAGCAGACTGACCCCATTCTATCAAAGTAACACCCCCACGGAAGAGCAGTCTGACCCCACTCTGTCAATGTAACACACAGGGAAGAGCAGACTGACCCCACTCTGTCAATGTAACACACCCAGGGAAGAGCAGACTGACCCAACTCTGTCAATGTAACACACACATGGAAGAACAGACTGACCCCACTCTGTCAATGTAACACACTCTGTAAAGAGCAGACTGACCCCACTCTGTCAATGTAAAACACACAGGGAAGGGCAGACCGACCCTAGTCTGACAATGTAACACACCCGGGGAAGAGCAGACTGACCCTTCTCTGTGAATGCAACACATCCAGGGAAGGGCAGACTGTCCCCATTCCGTTAATTTAACACCCCCAGGGAAGAGCAGACTGACCCCACTCTTTCAATGTAACACACACAGGGAAGTGCAGACTGACCCCACTCTGTTAATGTAACTCACCCAGGGAAGAGCAGACTGACACAACTCTGTCAATGTAACACACCCATGGAAGAACAGACTGACCCCACTATGTCAATGTAACACACCCTGTAAAGAAGAGACTGACCCCACTCTGTCAATGTAACACACACAGGGAAGAGCTGACTGACCCCACTCTGTCAATTTAACGCACCCAGGTTTGAGCACACTGACCCCACTCTGTCAACGTAACACACACAGGGAAGGGCAGACCAACCTAACTCTGTCAATGTAACACACCCTGCAAAGAGCAGACTGAACCCACTCTGTCAATGTAACACACCCAGGTTTGAGCACACTGACCCCACTCTGTCAATGTAACCCACCCAGGAAAGAGCAGACTGACCCCACTCTGTCAATGTAACACACCCAGGAAAGAGCATACTGACCCCACTCTGTCATTATAACACACCCAGGGAAGAGCAGACTGGCCCCACTCTATCAATACAACACCCCCAGGGAAGAGCAGACTGACCCCACTCTGTCGATGTAACACACACAGGGAAGATCAGACTGACCCCATTCTATCAAAGTAACACACCCAGGGAAGAGCAGACTGACCCCACTCTGTCACTATAACACCCCCAGGGAAGAGTAGACTGACCCCACTCTTTCAATGTAACACCCCCAGGGAAGAGCAGACTGACCCCACTCTGTCAATGTAACACCCCCAGGGAAGAGCAGACTGAGCACACACTGTCAATGTAAGACACCCAGGGAAGAGCAGACTGAGCACACTCTTTCAATGTAACACACCCAGGGAAGATCAGACTGACCCCACTCTGTCAATGTAACAGACACAGGGAAGAGCATACTGACCCCAATCTGTCAGTGTAAAACCCCCAGGGAAGAGCAGACTGACCCCCCTCAGTCAATATAACACACCCAGGGAAGAGCAGACGGACCCCACTTTGTCAATGTAACACACCCAGGGAAGAGCAGACGGACCCCACTCTGACAATGTAACACACCGAGGGAAGAGCAGACTGACCCCACTCTGTCAATGTAACACACCCAGTGAAGAGCAGACAGACCCCAATCTGTCAATGTAACTCAAAAAGGGAAGTGCAGACTGACCCCGCTCTGTCAATGTAACACACGCAGGGAAGAGCAGACTGACCCCACTCTGACAATTTAACACACCCAGGGAATAGCACACTGACCCCACTCTGTCAATGTAACCCACCCAGGAAAGAGCAGACTTAACGCACTCTGTCAATGTAACACTACCAGGAAAGAGCAGACTGACCCCACTGTGTCAATGTAACACACCGAGGGAAGAGCAGACTGACCCCACTCTGTCAATGAAACTCACAAAGGGAAGAGCAGACTGACCCCACTCGGTTAATGTAAAACACCCAGGGAAGAGCAAACTGATTCCACTCTGTCGACATAACACACACAGGGAAGAGCAGACTCACCCCACTCTGTCAATGTAACATACCCAGGGAAGAGCAGACTGACCCTTCTCTGTCAATGTATCACACCCAGGGAAGAGCAGACTCACCCCACTCTGTCAATGTAACCCACCCAGGGAAGAGCAGACTGACCCTTCTCTGTCCATGTATCACACACAGGGAAGAGCAGACTGATCCGACTCTGTCAATCTAACACACCCAGGGAAGGGCAGACTGACCCCACACTGTCAATGTAACACACGCAGGGAAGAGCAGACTGACCCCACTCTGTCAATGTAACACACAGGGAAGTGCAGACTGACCCCACTCTGTCAATGTAACACACCCAGGGAAGAGCAGACTGACCCAACTCTGTCAATGTAACACACCCTGTAAAGAGCAGACTGACCCCACTCTGTCAATGTAACACATACAGTGAAGGGCAGTCCGACCCCACTCTGTCAATGTAACACACCCAGGGAAGAGCTGACGGAACCCACTCTGTCAATTTAACGCACCCAGGTTTGAGCACACTGACTCCACTCTGTCAATGTAGCCCACCCAGGAAAGAGCCGACTGACCCCACTCTGTCAATGTAACACACACAGGGAAGAGCAGATTGACCCAACTCTGTCAATAAACCCACTCAGTTTAGATCAGACTGACCCCACTCGGTCAATGTAACCTTCCCAGGGAAGAGCAAACAAACCGCACTCTGTCAATGGAACACACCCAGGGAAGAGCAGACTGACCCCACTCTGTCAATGTAAAACACACAGGGAAGAGCAGACTGACCCTTCTCTGTGAATGCAACACGTCCAGGGAAGGGCAGACTGACCCCATTCTGTTAATTTAACACCCCCAGGGAAGAGCAGACTGACCCCACTCTTTCAATGTAACACCCACAGTGAAGTGCAGACTGACCCCACTCTGTTAATGTAACTCACCCAGGGAAGATCCAACTGACCCCACTCTGTCAATGTAACACATCCAGGGAAGAGCAGACTGACCGCACTCTGTCAATGTTACACACAGGGAATAGCAAACTGACCCCACTCTGTCAATGCAACACACCCAGGGAAGAGCAGACTGACACAACTCTATCAATGTAACACACCCATGGAAGAACAGACTGACCCCAATATGTCAATGTAACAGACCCTGTAAAGAGCAGACTGACCCCACTCTGTCAATGTAACACACCCAGGGAAGAGCAGACTGGCCCCACTCTGTCAATATAACACACCCAGGGAAGAGCAGACTGGCCCCACTCTTTCAATACAACACCCCCAGGGAAGAGTAGACTGACCCCACTCTGTCAATAAAACACACCCAGGGAAGAGCAGACTGGCCCCACTCTTTCAATACAACACCCCCAGGGAAGAGCAGACTGACCCCACTCTGACGATGTAATGCCCCCAGGGAAGAGCAGACTGACCCAACTCTGTCAATATAACACACCCAGGGAAAAGCAGACTGACCCCATTCTATCAAAGTAACACACCCAGTGAAGAGCAGACTGACCTCACTCTGTCAATTTAACACCCCCAGGGAAGAGCAGGCTGACCCCACTCTTTAAATTTAACACCCGCAGGGAAGAGCAGACTGACCCCACTCTTTCAATGTAACAACCCCAGGGAAGTGCAGACTGACTCCACTCTGTCAATGTAAGACCCCCAGGGAAGAGCAGACTGACCCCACTCTGTCAATGTAACACACACAGGGAAGGGCAGACTGACCCCCCTCTGTCAATGTAACACACCCAGGGAAGAGCAGACTGACGCCATTCTGTCAATGTAACACAGCCTGTAAAGAGGAGACTGACCCCACTCTGTCAATGTAACACATACAGTGAAGGGCAGACTGACCCCAATCTGTCAATGTAACACACCCAGGAAAGGGCTGACTGACTCCCCTCTGTCAATGTAACACACCCAGGGAAGATCAGACCGACCCCACTCTGTCAATGTAACACACCCAGGGAAGAGCACACTGACTCCACTCTGTCAACGTAACCCACCCAGGAAAGAGATGACTGACCCCACTCTATGAATGTAACACCCCCAGGGAAGAGCAGACTGACCCCACTCTGTCAATGTAACACCCCCAAGGAAGAGCAGACTGACCCCAATCTGTCAATGTAACTCAAAAAGGGAAGAGCAGGCTGACCCCGCTCTGTCAATGTAACACACCCAGGGAAGAGCAGACTGACCCCAATCTGTCAATGTAACTCAAAAAGGGAAGAGCAGACTGACCCCGCTCTGTCAATGTAAGGAAGAGCAGACTGACCCAACTCTGTCAATTTAACACAACCAGGGAATCGCACACTGACCCCACTGTGTCAATGTAACCCACCCAGGAAAGAGCAGACTGACCCCACTCTGTCAATGTAACACTACCAGGAAAGAGAAGACTGACCCCACTGGGTCAATGTAACCCACCCAGGAAAGAGCAGACTGACCACACTCTGTCAATGTAACACACACAGGGAAGAGCAGACTGACCCCACTCTGTCAATGTAACACACCCAGGGAAGAGCAGACTGACCCCACTCTGTCAATATAACACACCCAGGGAAGAGCAGACTGGCCCCACTCTGTCAATGTAACATCCCCAGGGAAGAGCAGACTGACCCCACTGTGTCAATGTAACACACCCAGGGAAGAGCAGACTGAACCAACTCTGTCAATGTAACACACCCAGGGAAGAGCAGACTGGCCCCACTCTGTCAATACAACACCCCCAGGGAAGAGCAGACTCACCCCACTCTGTCGATGTCACACCCCCAGGGAAGAGCAGACTGACACAACTCTGTCAATATAACACACCCAGGGAAGAGAAGACTGACCCCATTCTATCAAAGTAACACCCCCACGGAAGAGCAGTCTGACCCCACTCTGTCAATGTAACACACAGGGAAGAGCAGACTGACCCCACTCTGTCAATGTAACACACCCAGGGAAGAGCAGACTGACCCAACTCTGTCAATGTAACACACACATGGAAGAACAGACTGACCCCACTCTGTCAATGTAACACACTCTGTAAAGAGCAGACTGACCCCACTCTGTCAATGTAAAACACACAGGGAAGGGCAGACCGACCCTAGTCTGACAATGTAACACACCCGGGGAAGAGCAGACTGACCCTTCTCTGTGAATGCAACACATCCAGGGAAGGGCAGACTGTCCCCATTCCGTTAATTTAACACCCCCAGGGAAGAGCAGACTGACCCCACTCTTTCAATGTAACACACACAGGGAAGTGCAGACTGACCCCACTCTGTTAATGTAACTCACCCAGGGAAGAGCAGACTGACACAACTCTGTCAATGTAACACACCCATGGAAGAACAGACTGACCCCACTATGTCAATGTAACACACCCTGTAAAGAAGAGACTGACCCCACTCTGTCAATGTAACACACACAGGGAAGAGCTGACTGACCCCACTCTGTCAATTTAACGCACCCAGGTTTGAGCACACTGACCCCACTCTGTCAACGTAACACACACAGGGAAGGGCAGACCAACCTAACTCTGTCAATGTAACACACCCTGCAAAGAGCAGACTGAACCCACTCTGTCAATGTAACACACCCAGGTTTGAGCACACTGACCCCACTCTGTCAATGTAACCCACCCAGGAAAGAGCAGACTGACCCCACTCTGTCAATGTAACACACCCAGGAAAGAGCATACTGACCCCACTCTGTCAATATAACACACCCAGGGAAGAGCAGACGGGCCCCACTCTGTCAATAAAACACCCCCAGGGAAGAGCAGACTCACCCCACTCTGTCGATGTAACACCCCCAGGGAAGAGCAGACTGACCCAACTCTGTCGATGTAACACCCCCAGGGAAGAGCAGACTGACACCACTCTGTCAATGTAACACACCCAGGGAAGAGCAGACTGACCTCACTCTGTCAATTTAACACCCCCAGGGAAGAGCAGACTGACCGCACTCATTCAATGTAACACCCCCAGGGAAGAGCAGACTGACTCCATTCTGTCAATGTAAGACCCCCAGGGAAGAGCAGACTGAGCACACTCTGTCAATGTAACACACCCAGGGAAGAGCAGACTGACCCCACTCTGTCAATGTAACAGACCCAGGGAAGAGCAGACTGACCCCAATCTGTCAGTGTAACACACCCAGGGAAGGCCAGACTGACCCCCCTCTGTCAATGTAACACACCCAGGGAAGAGCGGACCGACCACACTCTGTCAATGTAACACACCCAGGGAAGAGCAGACTGACCCCACTCTGTCAATGTAACCCACCCTAGAAAGAGCAGACTGACCCCACTCTGTCAATGTAACACTACCAGGAAAGAGCAGACTGACCCCACTGTGTCAATGTAACACACCCAGGGAAGAGCAGACTGACCCCACTCTGTCAATGAAACTCACAAAGGGAAGAGCAGACTGACCCCACTCTGTCAATGTAACACCCATGGAAGAGCAAACTGATTCCACTCTGTCGATATAACACACCCACAGAAGAGCAGACTCACCACACTCTGTCAATGTAACCCACCCAGGGAAGAGCAGACTGACCCTTCTCTGTCAATGTATCACACCCAGGGAAGAGCAGACTGACCCCATTCTATCAAAGTAACACCCCCAGGGAAGAGCAGACTGACCCCACTCTGTCAATGTAACACACAGGGAAGAGCAGACTGACTCCACTCTGTCAATGTAACACACCCAGGGAAGAGCAACTGACCCAACTCTGTCAATGTAACACACACATGGAAGAACAGACTGACCCCACTCTGTCAATGTAACACACCCAGGGAAGAGCAGACTGACCCCATTCTATCAAAGTAATACACGCAGGGAAGAGCAGACAGACCGCACTCTGTCAATGTAACACACCCAGAGAAGAGCAGACTGACCTCACTCTGTCAATTTAACACCCGCAGGGAAGAGCAGATTGACCCCACTCTTTCAATGTAACACACCCAGGGAAGAGCAGACTGACCCCACTCTGTCAATTTAACACCCCCAGGGACGAGCAGACTGACCCCACCCTTTCAATGTAACACCCCCAGGGAAGAGCAGACTGACCCCACTCGGTCAATGTAAGACCCCCAGGGAAGAGCAGACTGACCCCACTCTGTCAATGTAACACACCCAGGGAAGAGCAGACTGATCCTTCTCTGTGAATGCAACACATCCAGGGAAGGGCAGCCTGACCCCATTCTGTTAATTTAACACCCCCAGGGAAGAGCAGACTGACCCCACTCTTTCAATGTAACACCCACAGTGAAGTGCAGACTGACCCCACTCTGTTAATGTAACTCAACCAGGGAAGATCCAACTGACCCCACTCTGTCAATGTAACACATCCAGGGAAGGTCAGACTGACCCCATTCTGTCAATCTAACACACATAGGGAAGAGCAGACTGACCCCATTCTGTCAATGTAACACACCCAGGGAAGAGCAGACTGACCACACTCTGTCAATGTAACACACCCAGGGAAGAGCAGACTGACCCTTCTCTGTGAATGCAACACATCCAGGGAAGGGCTGACTGACCCCATTCTGTTGATTTAACACCACCAGGGAAGAGCAGACTGACCCCACTCTTTCAATGTAAAACCCACAGTGAAGTGCAGACTGACCCCACTCTGTTAATGTAACGCACCCAGGGAAGATCCAACTGACCCCACTCTGTCAATGTAACACATCCAGGGAAGGTCAGACTGACCCCATTCTGTCAATCTAACACACACAGGGAAGAGCAGACTGACCCCACTCTGTCAATGTTACACACAGAGAATTGCACACTGACCCCACTCTGTCAATGTAACACACCCAGGGAAGAGCAGACTGACACAACTCTGTCAATGTAACACACAAATGGAAGAACAGACTGACCCAACTCTGTCAATGTAACACACACATGGAAGAACAGACTGACCCCACTCTGTCAATCTAACACACACAGGGAAGAGCAGACTGACCCCACTCTGTCAATGTTACACACAGGGAACAGCAGACTGACCCCACTCTGTCAATGTAACACACCAAGGGAAGAGCAGACTGAAACAACTCTGTCAATGTAACACACCCTTGGAAGAACAGACTGACCCCACTATGTCAATGTAACACACCCTGTAAAGAGCAGACTGACCCCACTCTGTCAATGTAACACACACAGGGAAGAGCTGACTGACCCCACTCTGTCAATTTAACGCATCCAGGTTTAAGCACACTGACCCCACTCTGTCAACGTAACACACACAGGGAAGGGCAGAACAACCTAACTCTGTCAATGTAACACACCCTGTAAAGAGCAGACTGACCCCACTCTGTCAATGTAACCACCCAGGTTTGAGCACACTGACCCCACACTGTCAATGTAACCCACCCAGGAAAGAGCAAACTGACCCCACTCTGTCAATGTAACACACACTGGGAAGAGCAGACTGACCCCACTCTGTCGATGTAACACCCCCAGGGAAGAGCAGACTGACCCAACTCTGTCAATATAACACACCCAGGGAAGAGCAGACTGACCCCATTCTATCAAAGTAATACACGCAGGGAAGAGCAGACAGACCCCACTCTGTCAATGTAACACACCCAGAGAAGAGCAGACTGACCTCACTCTGTCAATTTAACACCCCCAGGGAAGAGCAGATTGACCCCACTCTTTCAATGTAACACACCCAGGGAAGAGCAGACTGACCCCACTCTGTCAATTTAACACCCCCAGGGACGAACAGACAGACCCCAGCCTTTCAATGTAACACCCCCAGGGAAGAGCAGACTGACCCCACTCGGTCAATGTAAGACCCCCAGGGAAGAGCAGACTGAGCACACTTTGTCAATGTAACACACATAGGGAAGGGCAGACTGACCCCCCTCTGTCAATGTAGCACACCCAGGGAAGAGCAGACTGACTCCAATCTTTCAATGTAACACACCCAGGAAAGGGCTGACTGACCCCCCACTGTCAATGTAACACACCCAGGGAAGAGCAGACCGACTTCACTCTGTCAATGTAACACACCCAGGGAAGAGCACACTGACCCCACTCTGTCAACGTAACCCACCCAGGAAAGAGCAGACTGACCCCACTCTATCAATGTAACACACCCAGGGAAGAGCAGACTGACCCCACTCTGTCAATGTAACACCGACAGGGAAGATCAGACTGACCCCACACTGTCAATGTAACACACCCAGGGAAGAGCAGACTGACCCCAATCTGTCAATGTAACTCAAAAAGGGAAGAGCAGACTGACCCCACTCTGTCAATGTAACACACCCAGGGAAGAGCAGACTGACCCTACTCTGTCAATGTAACACACCCAGGGAATAGCACACTGACCCCTCACTGTCAATGTAACCCACCCAGGAAAGAGCAGACTGACCCCACTCTGTCAATGTAACACTACCAGGAAAGAGCAGACTGACCCCACTGTGTCAATGTAACACACCCAGGGAAGAGCAGACTGACCCCACTCTGTCAATGTAACACACCCAGTGAAGAGCAGACTGACCCCACTCTGTCAATATAACACACCCAGGGAAGAGTAGACTGACCCCACTCTGTCAATGTAACACACCCAGGGAAGAGCAGACTGACCCCACTGTGTCAATGTAACACACCCAGGGAAGAGCAGACTGACCGAACTCTGTCAATGTAGCACACCCAGGGAAGAGCAGACTGGCCCCACTCTGTCAATAAAACACCCCCAGGGAAGAGCAGACTCACCCCACTCTGTCGATGTAACACCCCCAGGGAAGAGCAGACTGACACAACTCTGTCAATATAACACACCCAGGGAAGAGCAGACTGACCCCATTCTATCAAAGTAACACCCCCACGGAAGAGCAGACTGACCCCACTCTGTCAATGTAACACACAGGGAAGAGCAGACTGACCCCACTCTGTCAATGTAACACACCCAGGGAAGAGCAGACTGACCCAACTCTGTCAATGTAACACACAGATGGAAGAACAGACTGACCCCACTCTGTCAATGTAACACACTCTGTAAAGAGCAGACTGACCCCACTCTGTCAATGAAAAACACACAGGGAAGGGCAGACCGACCCTAGTCTGACAATGTAACACACCCAGGGAAGAGCAGACTGACCCTTCTCTGTGAATGCAACACATCCAGGGAAGGGCAGACTGTCCCCATTCCGTTAATTTAACACCCCCAGGGAAGAGCAGACTGACCCCACTCTTTCAATGTAACACACACAGGGAAGTGCAGACTGACCCCACTCTGTTAATGTAACTCACCCAGGGAAGAGCAGACTGACACAACTCTGTCAATGTAACACACCCATGGAAGAACAGACTGACCCCACTATGTCAATGTAACACACCCTGTAAAGAGCAGACTGACCCCACTCTGTCAATGTAACACACACAGGGAAGAGCTGACTGACCCCACTCTGTCAATTTAACGCACCCAGGTTTGAGCACACTGACCCCACTCTGTCAACGTAACACACACAGGGAAGGGCAGACCAACCTAACTCTGTCAATGTAACACACCCTGCAAAGAGCAGACTGACCCCACTCTGTCAATGTAACACACCCAGGTTTGAGCACACTGACCCCACTCTGTCAATGTAACCCACCCAGGAAAGAGCAGACTGACCCCACTCTGTCAATGTAACACACCCAGGAAAGAGCATACTGACCCCACTCTGTCAATATAACACACCCAGGGAAGAGCAGACGGGCCCCACTCTGTCAATAAAACACCCCCAGGGAAGAGCAGACTCACCCCACTCTGTCGATGTAACACCCCCAGGGAAGAGCAGACTGACCCAACTCTGTCAATATAACACACCCAGGGAAGAGCAGACTGACCCCATTCTAGCAAAGTAACACACCCAGGGAAGAGCAGACTGACCCCACTCTGTCACTGTAACACACCCACGGAAGAGCAGACTGACCTCACTGTCAATTTAACACACCCAGGGAAGAGCAGACTGACCCCACTCTGTCAATGTAACACACCCAGGGGAGAGCAGACTGACCTCACTCTGTCAATGAAACTCACAAAGGGAAGAGCAGACTGACCCCACTCTGTTAATGTAACACACTCAGGGAAGAGCAAACTGATTCCACTATGTCGATATAAAACACCCAGGGAAGAGCAGACTCACCCCACTCTGTCAATGTAACCGACCCAGGGAAGAGCAGACTGACCCTTCTCTGTCAATGTATCACACCCAGGGAAGAGCAGACTGACCCCATTCTATCAAAGTAACACCCCCAGGGAAGAGCAGACTGACCCCACTCTATCAATGTAACACACAGGGAAGAGCAGACTGACTCCACTCTGTCAATGTAACACACCCAGTGAAGAGCAGACTGACCCAACTCTGTCAATGTAACACACACATGGAAGAACAGACTGACGCCACTCGGTCAATGTAACACACTCTGTAAAGAGCAGACTGACCCCACTCTGTCAATGTAACACACCCAGGGAAGAGCAGACTGACCCCACTCTGTCAATATAACACACCCAGGGAAGAGCAGACTGACCCCATTCTAGCAAAGTAACACACCCAGGGAAGAGCAGACTGACCTCACTCTGTCAATTTAACACCCCCAGGGAAGAGCAGACGGACCGCACTCTTTCAATGTAACACCCCCAGGGAAGAGCAGACTTACTCCACTCTGTCAATGTAAGACCCCCAGGGAAGAGCAGACTGAGCACACTCTGTCAATGTAACACACCCAGGGAAGAGCAGACTGACCCCACTCTGTCAATGTAACACACCCTGTAAAGAGCAGACTGACCCCACTCTGTCAATGTAACGCACACAGGGAAGAGCTGACTGACCCCACTCTGTCAATTTAACGCACCCAGGTTTGAGCACACTGACCCCACTCTGTCAACGTAACACACACAGGGAAGGGCAGACCAACCTAACTCTGTCAATGTAACACACCCTGCAAAGAGTAGACTGACCCCACTCTGTCAATATAACACACCCAGGTTTGAGCACACTGACCCCACTCTGTCAATGTAACCCAAACAGGAAAGAGCAGACTGACCCCACTCTGTCAATGTAACACACACAGGGAAGAGCAGACTGACCCCACTCTGTCAATGTAACACACCCAGGGAAGAGCAGACTGACCCCACTCTGTCAATATAACACACCCAGGGAAGAGCAGACTCACCCCACTCTGTCGATGTAACACCCCCAGGGACGAGCAGACTGACCCCACCCTTTCAATGTAACACACCCAGGGAAGAGCAGACTGACCCGACTCGGTCAATGTAAGACCCCCAGGGAAGAGCAGACTGACCCCACTCTGTCAATGTAACACCCCCAGGGAAGAGCAGACTGATCCTTCTCTGTGAATGCAACACATCCAGGGAAGGGCAGACTGACCCCATTCTGTTAATTTAACACCCCCAGGGAAGAGCAGACTGACCCCACTCTTTCAATGTAACACCCACAGTGAAGTGCAGACTGACCCCACTCTGTTAATGTAACTCAACCAGGGAAGATCCAACTGACCCCACTCTGTCAATGTAACACATCCAGGGAAGGTCAGACTGACCCCATTCTGTCAATCTAACACACATAGGGAAGAGCAGACTGACCCCATTCTGTCAATGTAACACACCCAGGGAAGAGCAGACTGACCACACTCTGTCAATGTAACACACCCAGGGAAGAGCAGACTGACCCTTCTCTGTGAATGCAACACATCCAGGGAAGGGCTGACTGACCCCATTCTGTTGATTTAACACCCCCAGGGAAGAGCAGACTGACCCCACTCTTTCAATGTAAAACCCACAGTGAAGTGCAGAATGACCCCACTCTGTTAATGTAACGCACCCAGGGAAGATCCAACTGACCCCACTCTGTCAATGTAACACATCCAGGGAAGGTCAGACTGACCCCATTCTGTCAATCTAACACACACAGGGAAGAGCAGACTGACCCCACTCTGTCAATGTTACACACAGAGAATAGCACACTGACCCCACTCTGTCAATGTAACACACCCAGGGAAGAGCAGACTGACACAACTCTGTCAATGTAACACACAAATGGAAGAACAGACTGACCCAACTCTGTCAATGTAACACACACATGGAAGAACAGACTGACCCCACTCTGTCAATCTAACACACACAGGGAAGAGCAGACTGACCCCACTCTGTCAATGTTACACACAGGGAACAGCAGACTGACCCCACTCTGTCAATGTAACACACCAAGGGAAGAGCAGACTGAAACAACTCTGTCAATGTAACACACCCTTGGAAGAACAGACTGACCCCACTATGTCAATGTAACACACCCTGTAAAGAGCAGACTGACCCCACTCTGTCAATGTAACACACACAGGGAAGAGCTGACTGACCCCACTCTGTCAATTTAACGCATCCAGGTTTAAGCACACTGACCCCACTCTGTCAACGTAACACACACAGGGAAGGGCAGAACAACCTAACTCTGTCAATGTAACACACCCTGTAAAGAGCAGACTGACCCCACTCTATCATATGTAACCACCCAGGTTTGAGCACACTGACCCCACACTGTCAATGTAACCCACCCAGGAAAGAGCAGACTGACCCCACTCTGTCAATGTAACACACACAGGGAAGAGCAGACTGACCCCACTCTGTCGATGTAACACCCCCAGGGAAGAGCAGACTGACCCAACTCTGTCAATATAACACACCCAGGGAAGAGCAGACTGACCCCATTCTATCAAAGTAATACACGCAGGGAAGAGCAGACAGACCCCACTCTGTCAATGTAACACACCCAGAGAAGAGCAGACTGACCTCACTCTGTCAATTTAACACCCCCAGGGAAGAGCAGATTGACCCCACTCTTTCAATGTAACACTCCCAGGGAAGAGCAGACTGACCCCACTCTGTCAATTTAACACCCCCAGGGACGAACAGACAGACCCCAGCCTTTCAATGTAACACCCCCAGGGAAGAGCCGACTGACCCCACTCGGTCAATGTAAGACCCCCAGGGAAGAGCAGACTGAGCACACTTTGTCAATGTAACACACATAGGGAAGGGCAGACTGACCCACCTCTGTCAATGTAGCACACCCAGGGAAGAGCAGACTGACTCCAATCTTTCAATGTAACACACCCAGGAAAGGGCTGACTGACCCCCCTCTGTCAATGTAACACACCCAGGGAAGAGCAGACCGACTTCACTCTGTCAATGTAACACACCCAGGGAAGAGCACACTGACCCCACTCTGTCAACGTAACCCACCCAGGAAAGAGCAGACTGACCCCACTCTATCAATGTAACACACCCAGGGAAGAGCAGACTGACCCCACTCTGTCAATGTAACACCGACAGGGAAGATCAGACTGACCCCACACTGTCAATGTAACACACCCAGGGAAGAGCAGACTGACCCCAATCTGTCAATGTAACTCAAAAAGGGAAGAGCAGACTGACCCCACTTTCTCAATGTAACACACCCAGGGAAGAGCAGACTGACCCCACACTGTCAATGTAACACACCCAGGGAATAGCACACTGACCCCTCTCTGTCAATGTAACCCACCCAGGAAAGAGCAGACTGACCCCACTCTGTCAATGTAACACTACCAGGAAAGAGCAGACTGACCCCACTGTGTCAATGTAACACACCCAGGGAAGAGCAGACTGACCCCACTCTGTCAATGTAACACACCCAGTGAAGAGCAGACTGACCCCACTCTGTCAATATAACACACCCAGGGAAGAGTAGACTGACCCCACTCTGTCAATGTAACACACCCAGGGAAGAGCAGACTGACCCCACTGTGTCAATGTAACACACCCAGGGAAGAGCAGACTGACCGAACTCTGTCAATGTAGCACACCCAGGGAAGAGCAGACTGGCCCCACTCTGTCAATAAAACACCCCCAGGGAAGAGCAGACTCACCCCACTCTGTCGATGTAACACCCGCAGGGAAGAGCAGACTGACACAACTCTGTCAATATAACACACCCAGGGAAGAGCAGACTGACCCCATTCTATCAAAGTAACACCCCCACGGAAGAGCAGACTGACCCCACTCTGTCAATGTAACACACAGGGAAGAGCAGACTGACCCCACTCTGTCAATGTAACACACCCAGGGAAGAGCAGACTGACCCAACTCTGTCAATGTAACACACACATGGAAGAACAGACTGACCCCACTCTGTCAATGTAACACACTCTGTAAAGAGCAGACTGACCCCACTCTGTCAATGTAAAACACACAGGGAAGGGCAGACCGACCCTAGTCTGACAATGTAACACACCCAGGGAAGAGCAGACTGACCCTTCTCTGTGAATGCAACACATCCAGGGAAGGGCAGACTGTCCCCATTCCGTTAATTTAACACCCCCAGGGAAGAACAGACTGACCCCACTCTTTCAATGTAACACACACAGGGAAGTGCAGACTGACCCCACTCTGTTAATGTAACTCACCCAGGGAAGAGCAGACTGACACAACTCTGTCAATGTAACACACCCATGGAAGAACAGACTGACCCCACTATGTCAATGTAACACACCCTGTAAAGAGCAGACTGACCCCACTCTGTCAATGTAACACACACAGGGAAGAGCTGACTGACCCCACTCTGTCAATTTAACGCACCCAGGTTTGAGCACACTGACCCCACTCTGTCAACGTAACACACACAGGGAAGGGCAGACCAACCTAACTCTGTCAATGTAACACACCCTGCAAAGAGCAGACTGACCCCACTCTGTCAATGTAACACACCCAGGTTTGAGCACACTGACCCCACCCTGTCAATGTAACCCACCCAGGAAAGAGCAGACTGACCCCACTCTGTCAATGTAACACACCCAGGAAAGAGCATACTGACCCCACTGTGTCAATATAACACACCCAGGGAAGAGCAGACGGGCCCCACTCTGTCAATAAAACACCCCCAGGGAAGAGCAGACTCACCCCACTCTGTCGATGTAACACCCCCAGGGAAGAGCAGACTGACCCAACTCTGTCAATATAACACACCCAGGGAAGAGCAGACTGACCCCATTCTAGCAAAGTAACACACCCAGGGAAGAACAGACTGAACCCACTCTGTCACTGTAACACACCCACGGAAGAGCAGACTGACCTCACTGTCAATTTAACACACCCAGGGAAGAGCTGACTGACCCCACTCTGTCAATGTAACACACCCAGGGGAGAGCAGACTGACCTCACTCTGTCAATGAAACTCACAAAGGGAAGAGCAGACTGACCCCACTCTGTTAATGTAACACACTCAGGGAAGAGCAAACTGATTCCACTATGTCGATATAAAACACCCAGGGAAGAGCAGACTCACCCCACTCTGTCAATGTAACCCACCCAGGGAAGAGCAGACTGACCCTTCCCTGTCAATGTATCACACCCAGGGAAGAGCAGACTGACCCCATTCTATCAAAGTAACACCCCCAGGGAAGAGCAGACTGACCCCACTCTGTCAATGTAACACACAGGGAAGAGCAGACTGACTTCACTCTGTCAATGTAACACACCCAGTGAAGAGCAGACTGACCCAACTCTGTCAATGTAACACACACATGGAAGAACAGACTGACGCCACTCGGTCAATGTAACACACTCTGTAAAGAGCAGACTGAACCCACTCTGTCAATATAACACACCCAGGGAAGAGCAGACTGGCCCCACTCTGTCAATAAAACACCCCCAGGGAAGAGCAGACTCACCCCACTCTGTCGATGTAACACCCCCAGTGAAGAACAGACTGACCCAACTCTATCAATATAACACACCCAGGGAAGAGCAGACTGACCCCATTCTAGCAAAGTAACACACCCAGGGAAGAGCAGACTGACCTCACTCTGTCAATTTAACACCCCCAGGGAAGAGCAGACGGACCGCACTCTTTCAATGTAACACCCCCAGGGAAGAGCAGACTGACTCCACTCTGTCAATGTAAGACCCCCAGGGAAGAGCAGACTGAGCACACTCTGTCAATGTAACACACCCAGGGAAGAGCAGACTGACCCCACTCTGTCAATGTAACACACCCTGTAAAGAGCAGACTGACCCCACTCTGTCAATGTAACACACACAGGGAAGTGCTGACTGACCCCACTCTGTCAATTTAACGCACCCAGGTTTGAGCACACTGACCCCACTCTGTCAACGTAACACACACAGGGAAGGGCAGACCAACCTAACTCTGTCAATGTAACACACCCTGCAAAGAGTAGACTGACCCCACTCTGTCAATGTAACACACCCAGGTTTGAGCACACTGACCCCACTCTGTCAATGTAACCCAACCAAGAAAGAGCAGACTGACCCCACTCTGTCAATGTAACACACACAGGGAAGAGCAGACTGACCCCACTCTGTCAATGTAACACACCCAGGGAAGAGCAGACTGACCCCACTCTGTCAATATAACACACCCAGGGAAGAGCAGACTGGCCCCACTCTGTCAATAAAACACCCCCAGGGAAGAGCAGACTCACCCCACTCTGTCGATGTAACACCCCCAGGGAAGAGCAGACTGACTCAACTCTGTCAATATAACACACCCAGGGAAGAGCAGACTGACCCCATTCTAGCAAAGTAACACACCCAGGGAAGAGCAGACTGACCCCACTCTGTCACTGTAACACACCCACGGAAGAGCAGACTGACCTCACTCTGTCAATGTAACACACTCTGTAAAGAGCAGACTGACCCCACTCTGTCAATGTAACACACCCAGGGAAGAGCAAACTGACTCCACTCTGTCAATGTAAGACCCCCAGGGAAGAGCAGACTGACCCCACTCTGTCAATGTAACACACCCAGGGAAGAGCAGACTGACCCCCCATGTCAATGTAACACACCCAGGGAAGAGCAGACCGACCCCACTCTGTCAATGTAACACACCCAGGGAAGATCAGACTGACCCCACTCTGTCAATGTAACCCACCCTGGAAAGAGCAGACTGACCCCACTCTGTCAATGTAACACTACCAGGAAAGAGCAGACTGACCCCACTGTGTCAATGTAACACACCCAGGGAAGAGCAGACTGACCGCACTCTTTCAATGTAACACCCCCAGGGAAGAGCAGACTGACTCCACTCTGTCAATGTAAGACCCTCAGGGAAGAGCAGACTGAGCACACTCTGTCAATGTAACACCCCCCCCCCCCCGGGGAAGAGCAGACTGACCCCACTCTGTCAATGTAACAGACCCAGGGAAGAGCAGACTGACCCCAATCTGTCAGTGTAACACACCCAAGGGAAGGGCAGACTGACCCTTCTCTGTCAATGTAACACACCCAGGGAAGGGCAGACTGACCCCATTCTGTCAATCTAACACACCCAGGGAAGTGCAGACTGACCCCACTCTGTCAATGTAACACACACAGGGAAGAGCAGACTGACCCCACTCTGTCAATGTAACACACAGGGAAGTGCAGACTGACCCCACTCTGTCAATGTAACACACCCAGGGAAGTGCAGACTGACCCCACTCTGTCAATGTAACACACCCTGTAAAGAGCAGACTGACCCCACTCTGTCAATGTAACACATACAGTGAACGGCAGACCGACCCCACTCTGTCAATGTAACACACCCAGTGAAGAGCAGACTGACCCCACTCTGTCAATATAACACACCCAGGGAAGAGTAGACTGACCCCACTCTGTCAATGTAACACACCCAGGGAAGAGCAGACTGACCCCACTGTGTCAATGTAACACACCCAGGGAAGAGCAGACTGACCGAACTCTGTCAATGTAGCACACCCAGGGAAGAGCAGACTGGCCCCACTCTGTCAATAAAACACCCCCAGGGAAGAGCAGACTCACCCCACTCTGTCGATGTAACACCCGCAGGGAAGAGCAGACTGACACAACTCTGTCAATATAACACACCCAGGGAAGAGCAGACTGACCCCATTCTATCAAAGTAACACCCCCACGGAAGAGCAGACTGACCCCACTCTGTCAATGTAACACACAGGGAAGAGCAGACTGACCCCACTCTGTCAATGTAACACACCCAGGGAAGAGCAGACTGACCCAACTCTGTCAATGTAACACACACATGGAAGAACAGACTGACCCCACTCTGTCAATGTAACACACTCTGTAAAGAGCAGACTGACCCCACTCTGTCAATGTAAAACACACAGGGAAGGGCAGACCGACCCTAGTCTGACAATGTAACACACCCAGGGAAGAGCAGACTGACCCTTCTCTGTGAATGCAACACATCCAGGGAAGGGCAGACTGTCCCCATTCCGTTAATTTAACACCCCCAGGGAAGAACAGACTGACCCCACTCTTTCAATGTAACACACACAGGGAAGTGCAGACTGACCCCACTCTGTTAATGTAACTCACCCAGGGAAGAGCAGACTGACACAACTCTGTCAATGTAACACACCCATGGAAGAACAGACTGACCCCACTATGTCAATGTAACACACCCTGTAAAGAGCAGACTGACCCCACTCTGTCAATGTAACACACACAGGGAAGAGCTGACTGACCCCACTCTGTCAATTTAACGCACCCAGGTTTGAGCACACTGACCCCACTCTGTCAACGTAACACACACAGGGAAGGGCAGACCAACCTAACTCTGTCAATGTAACACACCCTGCAAAGAGCAGACTGACCCCACTCTGTCAATGTAACACACCCAGGTTTGAGCACACTGACCCCACCCTGTCAATGTAACCCACCCAGGAAAGAGCAGACTGACCCCACTCTGTCAATGTAACACACCCAGGAAAGAGCATACTGACCCCACTGTGTCAATATAACACACCCAGGGAAGAGCAGACGGGCCCCACTCTGTCAATAAAACACCCCCAGGGAAGAGCAGACTCACCCCACTCTGTCGATGTAACACCCCCAGGGAAGAGCAGACTGACCCAACTCTGTCAATATAACACACCCAGGGAAGAGCAGACTGACCCCATTCTAGCAAAGTAACACACCCAGGGAAGAACAGACTGAACCCACTCTGTCACTGTAACACACCCACGGAAGAGCAGACTGACCTCACTGTCAATTTAACACACCCAGGGAAGAGCTGACTGACCCCACTCTGTCAATGTAACACACCCAGGGGAGAGCAGACTGACCTCACTCTGTCAATGAAACTCACAAAGGGAAGAGCAGACTGACCCCACTCTGTTAATGTAACACACTCAGGGAAGAGCAAACTGATTCCACTATGTCGATATAAAACACCCAGGGAAGAGCAGACTCACCCCACTCTGTCAATGTAACCCACCCAGGGAAGAGCAGACTGACCCTTCTCTGTCAATGTATCACACCCAGGGAAGAGCAGACTGACCCCATTCTATCAAAGTAACACCCCCAGGGAAGAGCAGACTGACCCCACTCTGTCAATGTAACACACAGGGAAGAGCAGACTGACTTCACTCTGTCAATGTAACACACCCAGTGAAGAGCAGACTGACCCAACTCTGTCAATGTAACACACACATGGAAGAACAGACTGACGCCACTCGGTCAATGTAACACACTCTGTAAAGAGCAGACTGAACCCACTCTGTCAATATAACACACCCAGGGAAGAGCAGACTGGCCCCACTCTGTCAATAAAACACCCCCAGGGAAGAGCAGACTCACCCCACTCTGTCGATGTAACACCCCCAGTGAAGAACAGACTGACCCAACTCTATCAATATAACACACCCAGGGAAGAGCAGACTGACCCCATTCTAGCAAAGTAACACACCCAGGGAAGAGCAGACTGACCTCACTCTGTCAATTTAACACCCCCAGGGAAGAGCAGACGGACCGCACTCTTTCAATGTAACACCCCCAGGGAAGAGCAGACTGACTCCACTCTGTCAATGTAAGACCCCCAGGGAAGAGCAGACTGAGCACACTCTGTCAATGTAACACACCCAGGGAAGAGCAGACTGACCCCACTCTGTCAATGTAACACACCCTGTAAAGAGCAGACTGACCCCACTCTGTCAATGTAACACACACAGGGAAGTGCTGACTGACCCCACTCTGTCAATTTAACGCACCCAGGTTTGAGCACACTGACCCCACTCTGTCAACGTAACACACACAGGGAAGGGCAGACCAACCTAACTCTGTCAATGTAACACACCCTGCAAAGAGTAGACTGACCCCACTCTGTCAATGTAACACACCCAGGTTTGAGCACACTGACCCCACTCTGTCAATGTAACCCAACCAAGAAAGAGCAGACTGACCCCACTCTGTCAATGTAACACACACAGGGAAGAGCAGACTGACCCCACTCTGTCAATGTAACACACCCAGGGAAGAGCAGACTGACCCCACTCTGTCAATATAACACACCCAGGGAAGAGCAGACTGGCCCCACTCTGTCAATAAAACACCCCCAGGGAAGAGCAGACTCACCCCACTCTGTCGATGTAACACCCCCAGGGAAGAGCAGACTGACTCAACTCTGTCAATATAACACACCCAGGGAAGAGCAGACTGACCCCATTCTAGCAAAGTAACACACCCAGGGAAGAGCAGACTGACCCCACTCTGTCACTGTAACACACCCACGGAAGAGCAGACTGACCTCACTCTGTCAATGTAACACACTCTGTAAAGAGCAGACTGACCCCACTCTGTCAATGTAACACACCCAGGGAAGAGCAAACTGACTCCACTCTGTCAATGTAAGACCCCCAGGGAAGAGCAGACTGACCCCACTCTGTCAATGTAACACACCCAGGGAAGAGCAGACTGACCCCCCATGTCAATATAACACACCCAGGGAAGAGCAGACCGACCCCACTCTGTCAATGTAACACACCCAGGGAAGATCAGACTGACCCCACTCTGTCAATGTAACCCACCCTGGAAAGAGCAGACTGACCCCACTCTGTCAATGTAACACTACCAGGAAAGAGCAGACTGACCCCACTGTGTCAATGTAACACACCCAGGGAAGAGCAGACTGACCGCACTCTTTCAATGTAACACCCCCAGGGAAGAGCAGACTGACTCCACTCTGTCAATGTAAGACCCTCAGGGAAGAGCAGACTGAGCACACTCTGTCAATGTAACACCCCCCCCCCCCCCGGGGAAGAGCAGACTGACCCCACTCTGTCAATGTAACAGACCCAGGGAAGAGCAGACTGACCCCAATCTGTCAGTGTAACACACCCAAGGGAAGGGCAGACTGACCCTTCTCTGTCAATGTAACACACCCAGGGAAGGGCAGACTGACCCCATTCTGTCAATCTAACACACCCAGGGAAGTGCAGACTGACCCCACTCTGTCAATGTAACACACACAGGGAAGAGCAGACTGACCCCACTCTGTCAATGTAACACACAGGGAAGTGCAGACTGACCCCACTCTGTCAATGTAACACACCCAGGGAAGTGCAGACTGACCCCACTCTGTCAATGTAACACACCCTGTAAAGAGCAGACTGACCCCACTCTGTCAATGTAACACATACAGTGAACGGCAGACCGACCCCACTCTGTCAATGTAACACACCCAGGGAAGAGCTGACGGACCCCACTCTGTCAATTTAACGCACCCAGGTTTGAGCACACTGACCCCACTCTGTCAATGTAGCCCACTCAGGAAAGAGCAGACTGACCCCCTCTGTCAATGTAACACACACAGGGATGAGCAGATTGACCCAACTCTGTCAATGTAACGCACTCAGTTAAGAGCAGACTGACCCCAATCGGTCAATGTAACCTTCCCAGGGAAGAGCAAACAGACCGCACTCTGTCAATGGAACACACCCAGGGAAGAGCAGACTGACCCAACTCTGTCAATGTAACACACTCAGGGAAGAACAGACTGACCCTACTCTGTCAATGTAACATACTCTGTAAAGAGCAGACTGACCCCACTCTGTCAATGTAACACACCCAGGGAATAGCACACTGACCCCTCTCTGTCAATGTAACCCACCCAGGAAAGAGCAGACTGACCCCACTCTGTCAATATAACACACCCAGGGAAGAGCAGACTGACCCAACTCTGTCAATGTAACACACCCAGGGAAGAGCAGACTGACCCCACTCTGTCAATGTAACACACCCAGTGAAGAGCAGACTGACCCCACTCTGTCAATGTAACACACACAGGGAAGAGCAGACTGACCCCACTGTGTCAATGTAACACACCCAGGGAAGAGCAGACTGACCGAACTCTGTCAATGTAACACACCCAGGGAAGAGCAGACTGGCCCCACTCTGTCAATAAAACACCCCCAGGGAAGAGCAGACTCACCCCACTCTGTTGATTTAACACCCCCAGGGAAGAGCAGACTGACACAACTCTGTCAATATAACACACCCAGGGAAGAGCAGACTGACACAACTCTGTCAATGTAACACACCCATGGAAGAACAGACTGACCCCACTATGTCAATGTCACACACCCTGTAAAGAGCAGACTGACCCCACTCTGTCAATGTAACACACACAGGAAAGAGCTGACTGACCCCACTCTGTCAATTTAACGCACCCAGGTTTGAGCACACTGACCCCACTCTGTCAACGTAACACACACAGGGAAGGGCAGACCAACCTAACTCTGTCAATGTAACACACCCTGCAAAGAGCAGACTGACCCCACTCTGTCAATGTAACACACCCAGGTTTGAGCACACTGACCCCACTCTGTCAATGTAACCCACCCAGGAAAGAGCAGACTGACCCCACTCTGTCAATGTAACACACACAGGGAAGAGCAGACTGACCCCACTCTGTCAATGTAACACACCCAGGAAAGAGCAGACTGACCCCACTCTGTCAATATAACACACCCAGGGAAGAGCAGACTGGCCCCACTCTGTCAATAAAACATCCCCAGGGAAGAGCAGACTCACCCCACTCTGTCGATGTAACACCCCCAGGGAAGAGCAGACTGACCCAACTCTGTCAATATAACACACCCAGGGAAGAGCAGACTGACCCCATTCTAGAAAAGTAACACACCCAGGGAAGAGCAGACTGACCCCACTCTGTCACTGTAACACACCCACGGAAGAGCAGACTGACCTCACTGTCAATTTAACACACCCAGGGAAGAGCAGACTGACCCCACTCTGTTAATGTAACACACTCAGGGAAGAGCAAACTGATTCCACTCTGTCGATATAAAACACCCAGGGAACAGCAGACTCACCCCACTCTGTCAATGTAACCCACCCAGGGAAGAGCAGACTGACCCTTCTCTGTCAATGTATCACACCCAGGGAAGAGCAGAATGACCCCATTCTATCAAAGTAACACCCCCAGGGATGAGCAGACTGACCCCACTCTGTCAATGTAACACACAGGGAAGAGCAGACTGACTCTACTCTGTCAATGTAACACACCCAGTGAAGAGCAGACTGACCCAACTCTGTCAATGTAACACACACATGGAAGAACAGACTGATCCCACTCGGTCAATGTAACACACTCTGTAAAGAGCAGACTGACCCCACTCTGTCAATGTAACACACCCAGGGAAGAGCAGACTGATCCCACTCTGTCAATATAACACACCCAGGGAAGAGCAGACTGGCCCCACTCTGTCAATAAAACACCCCCAGGGAAGAGCAGACTCACCCCACTCTGTCGATGTAACACCCCCAGTGAAGAGCAGACTGACCCAACTCTGTCAATATAACACACCCAGGGAAGAGCAGACTGACCCCATTCTAGCAAAGTAACACACCCAGGGAAGAGCAGACTGACCTCACTCTGTCAATTTAACACCCCCAGGGAAGAGCAGACGGACCGCACTCTTTCAATGTAACACCCCCAGGGAAGAGCAGACTGACCCCACTCTGTTAATGTAACTCACCCAGGGAAGAGCAGACTGACACAACTCTGTCAATGTAACACACCCAGGGAAGAGCAGACTGACCCCACTCTGTCAATGTAACACACCCTGTAAAGAGCAGACTGACCCCACTCTGTCAATGTAACACACACAGGGAAGAGCTGACTGACCCCACTCTGTCAATTTAACGCACCCAGGTTTGAGCACACTGACCCCACTCTGTCAACGTAACACACACAGGGAAGGGCAGACCAACCTAACTCTGTCAATGTAACACACCCTGCAAAGAGTAGACTGACCCCACTCTGTCAATGTAACACACCCATGTTTGAGCACACTGACCCCACTCTGTCAATGTAACCCAACCAGGAAAGAGCAGACTGACCCCACTCTGTCAATGTAACACACACAGGGAAGAGCAGACTGACCCCACTCTGTCAATGTAACACACCCAGGGAAGAGCAGACTGACCCCACTCTGTCAATATAACACACCCAGGGAAGAGCAGACTGGCCCCACTCTGTCAATAAAACACCCCCAGGGAAGAGCAGACTCACCCCAATCTGTCAGTGTAACACACCCAAGGGAAGGGCAGACTGACCCCCCTCTGTCAATGAAACTCACAAAGGGAAGAGCAGACTGACCCTTCTCTGTCAATGTAACACACCCAGGGAAGGGCAGACTGACCCCATTCTGTCAATCTAACACACCCAGGGAAGTGCAGACTGACCCCACTCTGTCAATGTAACACACACAGGGAAGAGCAGACTGACCCCACTCTGTCAATGTAACACACAGGGAAGTGCAGACTGACCCCACTCTGTCAATGTAACACACCCAGGGAAGAGCAGACTGACCCCACTCTGTCAATGTAACACACCCTGTAAAGAGCAGACTGACCCCACTCTGTCAATGTAACACATACAGTGAACGGCAGACCGACCCCACTCTGTCAATGTAACACACCCAGGGAAGAGCTGACGGACCCCACTCTGTCAATTTAACGCACCCAGGTTTGAGCACACTGACCCCACTCTGTCAATGTAGCCCACTCAGGAAAGAGCAGACTGACCCCCTCTGTCAATGTAACACACACAGGGATGAGCAGATTGACCCAACTCTGTCAATGTAACCCACTCAGTTAAGAGCAGACTGACCCCAATCGGTCAATGTAACCTTCCCAGGGAAGAGCAAACAGACCGCACTCTGTCAATGGAACACACCCAGGGAAGAGCAGACTGACCCAACTCTGTCAATGTCACACACTCAGGGAAGAACAGACTGACCCCACTCTGTCAATGTAACATACTCTGTAAAGAGCAGACTGACCCCACTCTGTCAATGTAAAACACACAGGGAAGAGCAGACTGACCGCACTCTTTCAATGTAACATCCCCAGGGAAGAGCAGACTGATTCCACTCTGTCAATGTAAGACCCCCAGGGAAGAGCAGCAGACTGAGCACACTCTGTCAATGTAACACACCCAGGGAAGAGCAGTCTGACCCCACTCTGTCAATGTAACACACCCTGTAAAGAGCAGACTGACCCCACTCTGTCAATGTAACACACACAGGGAAGAGCTGACTGACCCCACTCTGTCAATTTAACGCACCCAGGTTTGAGCACACTGACCCCACTCTGTCAACGTAACACACACAGGGAAGGGCAGACCAACCTAACTCTGTCAATGTAACACACCCTGCAAAGAGTAGACTGACCCCACTCTGTCAATGTAACACACCCAGGTTTGAGCACACTGACTCCACTCTGTCAATGTAACCCACCCAGGAAAGAGCAGACTGACCCCACTCTGTCAATGTAACACACCCAGGGAAGAGCAGACTGACCCCACTCTGTAAATATAACACACCCAGGGAAGAGCAGACTGACCCCACTCTGTCAATAAAACAACCCCAGGGAAGAGCAGACTCACCCCACTCTGTCGATGAAACACCCCCAGGGAAGAGCAGATTGAGCCAACTCTGTCAATATAACACATCCAGGGAAGAGAAGACTGACCCCACTCTGTCACTGTAACACACCCACGGAAGAGCAGACTGACCTCACTCTGTCAATTTAACACCCCCAGGGAAGAGCAGACTGACCGCACTCTTTCAATGTAACACCCCCAGGGAAGAGCAGACTGACTCCACTCTGTCAATGTAACACACCCAGGGAAGAGCAGACCGACCCCACTCTGTCAATGTAACACACCCAGGGAAGAGCAGACTGACCCCACTCTGTCAATGTAACCCACCCTGGAAAGAGCAGACTGACCCCACTCTGTCAATGTAACACTACCAGGAAAGAGCAGACTGACCCCACTGTGTCAATGTAACACACCCAGGGAAGAGCAGACTGACCCCACTCTGTCAATGAAACTCACAAAGGGAAGAGCAGACTGACCCCACTCTGTCAATGTAACACACCCAGGGAAGAGCAAACTGATTCCACTTTATCGATATAAAACACCCAGGGAAGAGCAGACTCACCCTCCTCTGTCAATGTAACCCACCCAGGGAAGAGCAGACTGACCCTTCTCTGTCAATGTATCACACCCAGGGAAGAGCAGACTGTCCCCATTCTATCAAAGTAACACCCCAGGGAAGAGCAGACTGACCCCACTCTGTCAATGTAACACACAGGGAAGAGCAGACTGACTCCACTCTGTCAATGTAACACACCCAGGGAAGAGCAGACTGACCCAACTCTGTCAATGTAACACACACATGGAAGAACAGACTGACCTCACTCTGGCAATGTAACACACTCTGTAAAGAGCAGACTGACCCCATTCTATCAAAGTAACACCCCAGGGAAGAGCAGACTGACCCCACTCTGTCAATGTAACACACAGGGAAGAGCAGACTGACTCCACTCTGTCAATGTAACACACCCAGGGAAGAGCAGACTGGCCCCACTCTGTCAATAAAACACCCCCAGGGAAGAGCAGACTTACCCCACTCTGTCGATGTAACACCCCCAGTGAAGAGCAGACTGACCCAACTCTGTCAATATAACACACCCAGGGAAGAGCAGACTGACCCCATTCTAGCAAAGTAACACACCCAGGGAAGAGCAGACTGACCCCACTCTGTCACTGTAACACACCCACGGAAGAGCAGACTGACCTCACTCTGTCAATTTAACACCCCCAGGGAAGAGCAGACTGACCGCACTCTTTCAATGTAACACCCCCAGGGAAGATCAGAATGACCCCACTCTGTCAATGTAAGACCCTCAGGGAAGAGCAGACTGAGCACACTCTGTCAATGTAACACACCCAGGGAAGAGCAGACTGACCCCACTCTGTCAATGTAACAGACCCAGGGATGAGTAGACTGACCCCAATCTGTCAGTGTAACACACCCAGGGAAGGGCAGACTGACCCCCCTCTGTAAATGAAACTCACAAAGGAAAGAGCAGACTGACCCCATTCTGTCAATCTAACACACCCAGGGAAGTGCAGACTGACCCCACTCTGTCAATGTAACACACACAGGGAAGAGCAGACTGACCCCACTCTGTCAATGTAACACACAGGGAAGTGCAGACTGACCCCACTCTGTCAATGTAACACACCCAGGGAAGAGCAGACTGACCCCACTCTGTCAATGTAACACACTCTGTAAAGAGCAGACTGACCCCACTCTGTCAATGTAACACATATAGTGAAGGGCAGACCGACCCCATCTGTCAATGTAACACACCCAGGGAAGAGCTGAAGGACCCCACTCTGTCAATTTAACGCACCCAGGTTTGAGCACACTGACCCCACTCTGTCAATGTAGCCCACTCAAGAAAGAGCAGACTGACCCCCTCTGTCAATGTAACACACACAGGGATGAGCAGATTGACCCAACTCTGTCAATGTAACCCACTCAGTTAAGAGCCGACTGACCCCAATCGGTCAATGTAACCTTCCCAGGGTAGAGCAAACAGACCGCACTCTGTCAATGGAACACACCCAGGGAAGAGCAGACTGACCCAACTCTGTCAATGTAACACACTCAGGGAAGAACAGACTGACCCTACTCTGTCAATGTAACATACTCTGTAAAGAGCAGACTGATCCCACTCTGTCAATGTAACACACCCAGGGAATAGCACACTGACCCCTCTCTGTCAATGTAACCCACCCAGGAAAGAGCAGACTGACCCCACTCTGTCAATATAACACACCCAGGGAAGAGCAGACTGACACAACTCTGTAAATGTAACACACCCAGGGAAGAGCAGACTGACCCCACTCTGTCAATGTAACACACCCAGTGAAGAGCAGACTGACCCCACTCTGTCAATGTAACACACCCAGGGAAGAGCAGACTGACCCCACTGTGTCAATGTAACACACCCAGGGAAGAGCAGACTGACCGAACTCTGTCAATGTAACACACCCAGGGAAGAGCAGACTGGCCCCACTCTGTCAATAAAACACCCCCAGGGAAGAGCAGACTCACCCCACTCTGTTGATTTAACACCCCCAGGGAAGAGCAGACTGACACAACTCTGTCAATATAACACACCCAGGGAAGAGCAGACTGACCCCATTCTATCAAAGTAACACCCCCACGGAAGAGCAGACTGACCCCACTCTGTCAATGTAACACACAGGGAAGAGCAGACTGACCCCACTCTGTCAATGTAAAACACACAGGGAAGGGCAGACCGACCCTACTCTGACAATGTAACACACCCAGGGAAGAGCAGACTGACCCTTCTCTGTGAATGCAACACATCCAGGGAAGGGCAGACTGTCCCCATTCCGTTAATTTAACACCCCCAGGGAAGAGCAGACTGACCCCACTCTTTCAATGTAACACACACAGGGAAGTGCAGACTGACCCCACTCTGTTAATGTAACTCACCCAGGGAAGAGCAGACTGACACAACTCTGTCAATGTAACACACCCATGGAAGAACAGACTGACCCCACTATGTCAATGTAACACACCCTGTAAAGAGCAGACTGACCCCACTCTGTCAATGTAACACACACAGGAAAGAGCTGACTGACCCCACTCTGTCAATTTAACGCACCCAGGTTTGAGCACACTGACCCCACTCTGTCAACGTAACACACACAGGGAAGGGCAGACCAACCTAACTCTGTCAATGTAACACACCCTGCAAAGAGCAGACTGACCCCACTCTGTCAATGTAACACACCCAGGTTTGAGCACACTGACCCCACTCTGTCAATGTAACCCACCCAGGAAAGAGCAGACTGACCCCACTCTGTCAATGTAACACACACAGGGAAGAGCAGACTGACCCCACTCTGTCAATGTAACACACCCAGGAAAGAGCAGACTGACCCCACTCTGTCAATATAACACACCCAGGGAAGAGCAGACTGGCCCCACTCTGTCAATAAAACACCCCCAGGGAAGAGCAGACTCACCCCACTCTGTCGATGTAACACCCCCAGGGAAGAGCAGACTGACCCAACTCTGTCAATATAACACACCCAGGGAAGAGCAGACTGACCCCATTCTAGAAAAGTAACACACCCAGGGAAGAGCAGACTGACCCCACTCTGTCACTGTAACACACCCACGGAAGAGCAGACTGACCTCACTGTCAATTTAACACACCCAGGGAAGAGCAGACTGACCCCACTCTGTTAATGTAACACACTCAGGGAAGAGCAAACTGATTCCACTCTGTCGATATAAAACACCCAGGGAACAGCAGACTCACCCCACTCTGACAATGTAACCCACCCAGGGAAGAGCAGACTGACCCTTCTCTGTCAATGTATCACACCCAGGGAAGAGCAGAATGTCCCCATTCTATCAAAGTAACACCCCCAGGGAAGAGCAGACTGACCCCACTCTGTCAATGTAACACACAGGGAAGAGCAGACTGACTCCACTCTATCAATGTAACACACCCAGTGAAGAGCAGACTGACCCAACTCTGTCAATGTAACACACAGGGAAGAGCAGACTGACTCCACTCTATCAATGTAACACACCCAGTGAAGAGCAGACTGACCCAACTCTGTCAATGTAACACACACATGGAAGAACAGACTGACCCCACTCGGTCAATGTAACACACTCTGTAAAGAGCAGACTGACCCCACTCTGTCAATGTAACACACCCAGGGAAGAGCAGACTGATCCCACTCTGTCAATATAACACACCCAGGGAAGAGCAGACTGGCCCCACTCTGTCAATAAAACACCCCCAGGGAAGAGCAGACTCACCCCACTCTGTCGATGTAACACCCCCAGTGAAGAGCAGACTGACCCAACTCTGTCAATATAACACACCCAGGGAAGAGCAGACTGACCCCATTCTAGCAAAGTAACACACCCAGGGAAGAGCAGACTGACCTCACTCTGTCAATTTAACAACCCCAGGGAAGAGCAGACGGACCGCACTCTTTCAATGTAACACCCCCAGGGAAGAGCAGACTGACTCCACTCTGTCAATGTAAGACCCCCAGGGAAGAGCAGACTGAGCACACTCTGTCAATGTAACACACCCAGGGAAGAGCAGACTGACCCCACTCTGTCAATGTAACACACCCTGTAAAGAGCAGACTGACCCCACTCTGTCAATGTAACACACACAGGGAAGAGCTGACTGACCCCACTCTGTCAATTTAACGCACCCAGGTTTGAGCACACTGACCCCACTCTGTCAACGTAACACACACAGGGAAGGGCAGACCAACCTAACTCTGTCAATGTAACACACCCTGCAAAGAGTAGACTGACCCCACTCTGTCAATGTAACACACCCAGGTTTGAGCACACTGACCCCACTCTGTCAATGTAACCCAAGCAGGAAAGAGCAGACTGACCCCACTCTGTCAATGTAACACACACAGGGAAGAGCAGACTGACCCCACTCTGTCAATGTAACACACCCAGGGAAGAGCAGACTGACCCCACTCTGTCAATATAACACACCCAGGGAAGAGCAGACTGGCCCCACTCTGTCAATAAAACACCCCCAGGGAAGAGCAGACTCACCCCAATCTGTCAGTGTAACACACCCAAGGGAAGGGCAGACTGACCCCCCTCTGTCAATGAAACTCACAAAGGGAAGAGCAGACTGACCCTTCTCTGTCAATGTAACACACCCAGGGAAGGGCAGACTGACCCCATTCTGTCAATCTAACACACCCAGGGAAGTGCAGACTGACCCCACTCTGTCAATGTAACACACACAGGGAAGAGCAGACTGACCCCACTCTGTCAATGTAACACACAGGGAAGTGCAGACTGACCCCACTCTGTCAATGTAACACACCCAGGGAAGAGTAGACTGACCCCAATCTGTCAATGTAACACACCCTGTAAAGAGCAGACTGACCCCACTCTGTCAATGTAACACATACAGTGAACGGCAGACCGACCCCACTCTGTCAATGTAACACACCCAGGGAAGAGCTGACGGACCCCACTCTGTCAATTTAACGCACCCAGGTTTGAGCACACTGACCCCACTCTGTCAATGTAGCCCACTCAGGAAAGAGCAGACTGACCCCCTCTGTCAATGTAACACACACAGGGATGAGCAGATTGACCCAACTCTGTCAATGTAACCCACTCAGTTAAGAGCAGACTGACCCCAATCGGTCAATGTAACCTTCCCAGGGAAGAGCAAACAGACCGCACTCTGTCAATGGAACACACCCAGGGAAGAGCAGACTGACCCAACTCTGTCAATGTCACACACTCAGGGAAGAACAGACTGACCCCACTCTGTCAATGTAACATACTCTGTAAAGAGCAGACTGACCCCACTCTGTCAATGTAAAACACACAGGGAAGAGCAGACTGACCGCACTCTTTCAATGTAACATCCCCAGGGAAGAGCAGACTGATTCCACTCTGTCAATGTAAGACCCCCAGGGAAGAGCAGCAGACTGAGCACACTCTGTCAATGTAACACACCCAGGGAAGAGCAGACTGACCCCACTCTGTCAATGTTACACACCCTGTAAAGAGCAGACTGACCCCACTCTGTCAATGTAACACACACAGGGAAGAGCTGACTGACCCCACTCTGTCAATTTAACGCACCCAGGTTTGAGCACACTGACCCCACTCTGTCAACGTAACACACACAGGGAAGGGCAGACCAACCTAACTCTGTCAATGTAACACACCCTGCAAAGAGTAGACTGACCCCACTCTGTCAATGTAACACACCCAGGTTTGAGCACACTGACTCCACTCTGTCAATGTAACCCACCCAGGAAAGAGCAGACTGACCCCACTCTGTCAATGTAACACACCCAGGGAAGAGCAGACTGACCCCACTCTGTCAATATAACACACCCAGGGAAGAGCAGACTGGCCCCACTCTGTCAATAAAACAACCCCAGGGAAGAGCAGACTCACCCCACTCTGTCGATGAAACACCCCCAGGGAAGAGCAGATTGAGCCAACTCTGTCAATATAACACACCCAGGGAAGAGCAGACTGACCTCACTCTGTCACTGTAACACACCCACGGAAGAGCAGACTGACCTCACTCTGTCAATTTAACACCCCCAGGGAAGAGCAGACTGACCGCACTCTTTCAATGTAACACCCCCAGGGAAGAGCAGACTGACTCCACTCTGTCAATGTAACACACCCAGGGAAGAGCAGACCGACCCCACTCTGTCAATGTAACACACCCAGGGAAGAGCAGACTGACCCCACTCTGTCAATGTAACCCACCCTGGAAAGAGCAGACTGACCCCACTCTGTCAATGTAACACTACCAGGAAAGAGCAGACTGACCCCACTGTGTCAATGTAACACACCCAGGGAAGAGCAGACTGACCCCACTCTGTCAATGTAACACACCCAGGGAAGAGCAAACTGATTCCACTTTGTCGATATAAAACACCCAGGGAAGAGCAGACTCACCCTACTCTGTCAATGTAACCCACCCAGGGAAGAGCAGACTGACCCTTCTCTGTCAATGTATCACACCCAGGGAAGAGCAGACTGTCCCCATTCTATCAAAGTAACACCCCAGGGAAGAGCAGACTGACCCCACTCTGTCAATGTAACACACAGGGAAGAGCAGACTGACTCCACTCTGTCAATGTAACACACCCAGGGAAGAGCAGACTGACCCAACTCTGTCAATGTAACACAAACATGGAAGAACAAACTGACCCCACTCTGTCAATGTAACACACTCTGTAAAGAGCAGACTGACCCCATTCTATCAAAGTAACACCCCAGGGAAGAGCAGACTGACCCCACTCTGTCAATGTAACACACAGGGAAGAGCAGACTGACTCCACTCTGTCAATGTAACACACCCAGGGAAGAACAGACTGACCCCACTCTGTCAATATAACACACCCAGGGAAGAGCAGACTGGCCCCACTCTGTCAATAAAACACCCCCAGGGAAGAGCAGACTTACCCCACTCTGTCGATGTAACACCCCCAGTGAAGAGCAGACTGACCCAACTCTGTCAATATAACACACCCAGGGAAGAGCAGACTGACCCCATTCTAGCAAAGTAACACACCCAGGGAAGAGCAGACTGACCCCACTCTGTCACTGTAACACACCCACGGAAGAGCAGACTGACCTCACTCTGTCAATTTAACACCCCCAGGGAAGAGCAGACTGACCGCACTCTTTCAATGTAACACCCCCAGGGAAGAGCAGAATGACCCCACTCTGTCAATGTAACACACCCAGGGAAGAGCAGACTGACCCCACTCTGTCAATGTAACAGACCCAGGGAAGAGCAGACTGACCCCAATCTGTCAGTGTAACACACCCAGGGAAGGGCAGACTGACCCCCCTCTGTCAATGAAACTCACAAAGGAAAGAGCAGACTGACCCTTCTCTGTCAATGTAACACACCCAGGGAAGGGCAGACTGACCCCATTCTGTCAATCTAACACACCCAGGGAAGTGCAGACTGACCCCACTCTGTCAATGTAACACCCAGGGAAGAGCAGACTGACCCCACTCTGTCAATGTAACACACCCAGGGAAGAGCAGACTGACCCCACTCTGTCAATGTAACACACTCTGTAAAGAGCAGACTGTCCCCACTCTGTCAATGTAACACATATAGTGAAGGGCAGACCGACCCCATCTGTCAATGTAACACACCCAGGGAAGAGCTGAAGGACCCCACTCTGTCAATTTAACGCACCCAGGTTTGAGCACACTGACCCCACTCTGTCAATGTAGCCCACTCAGGAAAGAGCAGACTGACCCCCTCTGTCAATGTAACACACACAGGGATGAGCAGATTGACCCAACTCTGACAATGTAACCCACTCAGTTAAGAGCAGACTGACCCCAATCGGTCAATGTAACCTTCCCAGGGTAGAGCAAACAGACCGCACTCTGTCAATGGAACACACCCAGGGAAGAGCAGACTGACCCAACTCTGTCAATGTAACACACTCAAGGAAGAACAGACTGACCCCACTCTGTCAATGTAACATACTCTGTAAAGAGCAGACTGACCCCACTCTGTCAATGTAAAACACACAGGGAAGGGCAGACCGACCCCACTCTGACAATGGAACACACCCAGGGAAGAGCAGACTGACCCCACTCTGTTAATGTAACTCACCCAGGGAAGATCCAACTGACCCCACTCTGTCAATTTAACACATCCAGGGAAGGTCAGACTGACCCCATTCTGTCAATCTAACACACACAGGGAAGAGCAGACTGACCCCACTCTGTCAATGTTACACACAGGGAATAGCAGACTGACCCCATTCTGTTAATTTAACACCCCCAGGGAAGAGCAGACTGACACAACTCTGTCAATGTAACACACACAGGGAAGTGCAGACTGACCCCACTCTGTTAATGTTACTCACCCAGGGAAGAGCAGACTGACACAACTCTGTCAATGTAACACACCCATGGAAGAACAGACTGACCCCACTATGTCAATGCAACACACACAGGGAAGAGCTGACTGACCCCACTCTGTCAATTTAACGCACCCAGGTTTGAGCACACTGACCCCATTCTGTCAACGTAACACACACAGGGAAGGGCAGACCAACCTAACTCTGTCAATGTAACACACCCTGCAAAGAGCAGACTGACCCCATTCTGTCAATGTAACACACCCAGGTTTGAGCACACTGACCCCACTCTGTCAATGTAACCCACCCAGGAAAGAGCAGACTGATCCCACTCTGTCAATGTAACACACACAGGGAAGAGCAGACTGACCCCACTCTGTCAATGTACCACACCCAGGGAAGAGCAGACTGACCCCACTCTGTCAATATAACACACCCAGGGAAGAGCAGACTGGCCCCACTCTGTCAATAAAACACCCCCAGGGAAGAGCAGACTCACCCCACTCTGTCGATGTAACACCCCCAGGGAAGAGCAGACTGACCCAACTCTGTCATTATAACACACCCAGGGAAGAGCAGACTGACCCCATTCTGTCAATCTAACACACCCAGGGAAGAGCAGACTTACCGCACTCTGTCAATGTAACACACACAGGGAAGAGAAGACTGACCCCACTCTGTCAATGTAACACACAGGCAGGAGCAGACTGACCCCACTCTGTCAATGTCACACACACAGGGATGAGCATATTGACCCAACTCTGTCAATGTAACCCACTCAGTTAAGAGCAGACTGACCCCAATCGGTCAATGTAACCTTCCCAGGGTAGAGCAAACAGACCGCACTCTGTCAATGGAACACACCCAGGGAAGAGCAGACTGACCCAACTCTGTCAATGTAACACACTCAAGGAAGAACAGACTGACCCCACTTTGTCAATGTAACACACTCTGTAAAGAGTAGACTGACCCCACTCTGTCAATGTAAAACACACAGGGAAAGGCAGACCGACCCCACTCTGACAATGTAACACACGCAGGGAAGAGCAGACTGACCCTTTTCTGTGAATGCAACACATCCAGGGAAGGGCAGACTGACCCCATTCTGTTAATTTAACACCCCCAGGGAAGAGCAGACTGACCCCACTCTTTCAATGTAACACCCACAGTGAAGTGCAGACTGAGACCACTCTGTTAATGTAACTCACCCAGGGAAGATCCAGCTGACCCCACTCTGCCAATGTAACACATCCAGGGAAGGTCAGACTGACCCCATTCTGTCAATCTAACAAACACAGGGAAGAGCAGACTGACCCCACTCTGTCAATGTTGCACACAGTGAATAGCAGACTGGCCCCACTCTGTCATTAACACACCCCCAGGGAAGAGCAGACTCACCCCACTCTGTCGATGTAACACCCCCAGTGAAGAGCAGACTGACCCAACTCTGTCAATATAACACACCCAGGGAAGAGCAGACTGACCCCATTCTAGCAAAGTAACACACCCAGGGAAGAGCAGACTGACCTCACTCTGTCAATTTAACACCCCCAGGGAAGAGCAGACTGACCGCACTCTTTCAATGTAACACCCCCAGGGAAGAGCAGACTGACTCCACTCTGTCAATGTAAGACCCCCAGGGAAGACCAGACTGAGCACACTCTGTCAATGTAACACACCCAGGGAAGAGCAGACTGACCCCACTCTGTCAATGTAACACACCCTGTAAAGAGCAGACTGACCCCACTCTGTCAATGTAACACACACAGGGAAGAGCTGACTGACCCCACTCTGTCAATTTAACGCACCCAGGTTTGAGCACACTGACCCCACTCTGTCAACGTAACACACACAGGGAAGGGCAGACCAACCAAACTCTTTCAATGAAACACACCCTGCAAAGAGTAGACTGACCCCACTCTGTCAATGTAACACACCCAGGTTTGAGCACACTGACCCCACTCTGTCAATGTAACCCAACCAGGAAAGAGCAGACTGACCCCACTCTGTCAATGTAACACACACAGGGAAGAGCAGACTGACCCCACTCTGTCAATGTAACACACCCAGGGAAGAGCAGACTGACCCCACTCTGTCAATATAACACACCCAGGGAAGAGCAGACTGGCCCCACTCTGTCAATAAAACACCCCCAGGGAAGAGCAGACTCACCCCAATCTGTCAGTGTAACACACCCAAGGGAAGGGCAGACTGACCCCCCTCTGTCAATGAAACTCACAAAGGGAAGAGTAGACTGACCCTTCTCTGTCAATGTAACACACCCAGGGAAGGGCAGACTGACCCCATTCTGTCAATCTAACACACCCAGGGAAGTGCAGACTGACCCCACTCTGTCAATGTAACACACACAGGGAAGAGCAGACTGACCCCACTCTGTCAATGTAACACACAGGGAAGTGCAGACTGACCCCACTCTGTCAATGTAACACACCCAGGGAAGAGCAGACTGACCCCACTCTGTCAATGTAACACACCCTGTAAAGAGCAGACTGACCCCACTCTGTCAATGTAACACATACAGTGAACGGCAGACCGACCCCACTCTGTCAATGTAACACACCCAGGGAAGAGCTGACGGACCCCACTCTGTCAATTTAACGCACCCAGGTTTGAGCACACTGACCCCACTCTGTCAATGTAGCCCACTCAGGAAAGAGCAGACTGACCCCCTCTGTCAATGTAACACACACAGGGATGAGCAGATTGACCCAACTCTGTCAATGTAACCCACTCAGTTAAGAGCAGACTGACCCCAATCGGTCAATGTAACCTTCCCAGGGAAGAGCAAACAGACCGCACTCTGTCAATGGAACACACCCAGGGAAGAGCAGACTGACCCAACTCTGTCAATGTCACACACTCAGGGAAGAACAGACTGACCCCACTCTGTCAATGTAACATACTCTGTAAAGAGCAGACTGACCCCACTCTGTCAATGTAAAACACACAGGGAAGAGCAGACTGACCGCACTCTTTCAATGTAACATCCCCAGGGAAGAGCAGACTGATTCCACTCTGTCAATGTAAGACCCCCAGGGAAGAGCAGCAGACTGAGCACACTCTGTCAATGTAACACACCCAGGGAAGAGCACAGACTGACCCCACTCTGTCAATGTAACACACCCTGTAAAGAGCAGACTGACCCCACTCTGTCAATGTAACACACACAGGGAAGAGCTGACTGACCCCACTCTGTCAATTTAACGCACCCAGGTTTGAGCACACTGACCCCACTCTGTCAACGTAACACACACAGGGAAGGGCAGACCAACCTAACTCTGTCAATGTAACACACCCTGCAAAGAGTAGACTGACCCCACTCTGTCAATGTAACACACCCAGGTTTGAGCACACTGACTCTACTCTGTCAATGTAACCCACCCAGGAAAGAGCAGACTGACCCCACTCTGTCAATGTAACACACCCAGGGAAGAGCAGACTGACCCCACTCTGTCAATATAACACACCCAGGGAAGAGCAGACTGGCCCCACTCTGTCAATAAAACAACCCCAGGGAAGAGCAGACTCACCCCACTCTGTCGATGAAACACCCCCAGGGAAGAGCAGATTGAGCCAACTCTGTCAATATAACACACCCAGGGAAGAGAAGACTGACCCCACTCTGTCACTGTAACACACCCACGGAAGAGCAGACTGACCTCACTCTGTCAATTTAACACCCCCAGGGAAGAGCAGACTGACCGCACTCTTTCAATGTAACACCCCCAGGGAAGAGCAGACTGACTCCACTCTGTCAATGTAACACACCCAGGGAAGAGCAGACCGACCCCACTCTGTCAATGTAACACACCCAGGGAAGAGCAGACTGACCCCACTCTGTCAATGTAACCCACCCTGGAAAGAGCAGACTGACCCCACTCTGTCAATGTAACACTACCAGGAAAGAGAAGACTGACCCCACTGTGTCAATGTAACACACCCAGGGAAGAGCAGACTGACCCCACTCTGTCAATGAAACTCACAAAGGGAAGAGCAGACTGACCCCACTCTGTCAATGTAACACACCCAGGGAAGAGCAAACTGATTCCACTTTGTCGATATAAAACACCCAGGGAAGAGCAGACTCACCCTACTCTGTCAATGTAACCCACCCAGGGAAGAGCAGACTGACCCTTCTCTGTCAATGTATCACACCCAGGGAAGAGCAGACTGTCCCCATTCTATCAAAGTAACACCCCAGGGAAGAGCAGACTGACCCCACTCTGTCAATGTAACACACAGGGAAGAGCAGACTGACTCCACTCTGTCAATGTAACACACCCAGGGAAGAGCAGACTGACCCCACTCTGTCAATGTAACACACAGGGAAGAGCAGACTGACTCCACTCTGTCAATGTAACACACCCAGGGAAGAGCAGACTGACCCCACTCTGTCAATATAACACACCCAGGGAAGAGCAGACTGGCCCCACTCTGTCAATAAAACACCCCCAGGGAAGAGCAGACTTACCCCACTCTGTCGATGTAACACCCCCAGTGAAGAGCAGACTGACCCAACTCTGTCAATATAACACACCCAGGGAAGAGCAGACTGACCCCATTCTAGCAAAGTAACACACCCAGGGAAGAGCAGACTGACCCCACTCTGTCACTGTAACACACCCACGGAAGAGCAGACTGACCTCACTCTGTCAATTTAACACCCCCAGGGAAGAGCAGACTGACCGCACTCTTTCAATGTAACACCCCCAGGGAAGAGCAGAATGACCCCACTCTGTCAATGTAAGACCCTCAGGGAAGAGCAGACTGAGCACACTCTGTCAATGTAACACACCCAGGGAAGAGCAGACTGACCCCACTCTGTCAATGTAACAGACCCAGGGAAGAGCAGACTGACCCCAATCTGTCAGTGTAACACACCCAGGGAAGGGCAGACTGACCCCCCTCTGTCAATGAAACCCACAAAGGAAAGAGCAGACTGACCCTTCTCTGTCAATGTAACACACCCAGGGAAGGGCAGACTGACCCCATTCTGTCAATCTAACACACCCAGGGAAGTGCAGACTGACCCCACTCTGTCAATGTAACACACACAGGGAAGAGCAGACTGTCCCCACTCTGTCAATGTAACACACAGGGAAGTGCAGACTGACCCCACTCTGTCAATGTAACACACCCAGGGAAGAGCAGACTGACCCCACTCTGTCAATGTAACACACTCTGTAAAGAGCAGACTGACCCCACTCTGTCAATGTAACACATATAGTGAAGGGCAGACCAACCCCATCTGTCAATGTAACACACCCAGGGAAGAGCTGAAGGACCCCACTCTGTCAATTTAACGCACCCAGGTTTGAGCACACTGACCCCACTCTGTCAATGTAGCCCACTCAGGAAAGAGCAGACTGACCCCCTCTGTCAATGTAACACACTCAGTTAAGAGCAGACTGACCCCAATCGGTCAATGTAACCTTCCCAGGGTAGAGCAAACAGACCGCACTCTGTCAATGGAACACACCCAGGGAAGAGCAGACTGACCCAACTCTGTCAATGTAACACACTCAAGGAAGAACAGACTGACCCCACTCTGTCAATGTAACATACTCTGTAAAGAGCAGACTGACCCCACTCTGTCAATGTAAAACACACAGGGAAGGGCAGACCGACCCCACTCCGACAATGGAACACACCCAGGGAAGAGCAGACTGACCCCACTCTGTTAATGTAACTCACCCAGGGAAGATCCAACTGACCCCACTCTGTCAATTTAACACATCCAGGGAAGGTCAGACTGACCCCATTCTGTCAATCTAACACACACAGGGAAGAGCAGACTGACCCCACTCTGTCAATGTTACATACAGGGAATAGCAGACTGACCCCATTCTGTTAATTTAACACCCCCAGGGAAGAGCAGACTGACACAACTCTGTCAATGTAACACACACAGGGAAGTGCAGACTGACCCCACTCTGTTAATGTTACTCACCCAGGGAAGAGCAGACTGACACAACTCTGTCAATGTAACACACCCATGGAAGAACAGACTGACCCCACTATGTCAATGTAACACACCCTGTAAAGAGCAGAGTGACCCCACTCTGTCAATGCAACACACACAGGGAAGAGCTGACTGACCCCACTCTGTCAATTTAACGCACCCAGGTTTGAGCACACTGACCCCATTCTGTCAACGTAACACACACAGGGAAGGGCAGACCAACCTAACTCTGTCAATGTAACACACCCTGCAAAGAGCAGACTGACCCCATTCTGTCAATGTAACACACCCAGGTTTGAGCACACTGACCCCTCTCTGTCAATGTAACCCACCCAGGAAAGAGCAGACTGACCCCACTCTGTCAATGTAACACACACAGGGAAGAGCAGACTGACCCCACTCTGTCAATGTACCACACCCAGGGAAGAGCAGACTGACCCCACTCTGTCAATATAATACACCCAGGGAAGAGCAGACTGGCCCCACTCTGTCAATAAAACACCCCCAGGGAAGAGCAGACTCACCCCACTCTGTCGATGTAACACCCCCAGGGAAGAGCAGACTGACCCAACTCTGTCATTATAACACACCCAGGGAAGAGCAGACTGACCCCATTCTGTCAATCTAACACACCCAGGGAAGAGCAGACTTACCGCACTCTGTCAATGTAACACACGCAGGGAAGAGCAGACTGACCCCACTCTGTCAATGTAACACACAGGCAGGAGCAGACTGACCCCACTCTGTCAATGTCACACACACAGGGATGAGCATATTGACCCAACTCTGTCAATGTAACCCACTCAGTTAAGAGCAGACTGACCCCAATCGGTCAATGTAACCTTCCCAGGGTAGAGCAAACAGACCGCACTCTGTCAATGGAACACACCCAGGGAAGAGCAGACTGACCCAACTCTGTCAATGTAACACACTCAAGGAAGAACAGACTGACCCCAATCTGTCAATGTAACACACTCTGTAAAGAGTAGACTGACCCCACTCTGTCAATGTAAAACACACAGGGAAAGGCAGACCGACTCCACTCTGACAATGTAACACACCCAGGGAAGAGCAGACTGACCGTTTTCTGTGAATGCAACACATCCAGGGAAGGGCGGACTGACCCCATTCTGTTAATTTAACACCCCCAGGGAAGAGCAGACTGACCCCACTCTTTCAATGTAACACCCACAGTGAAGTGCAGACTGAGCCCACTCTGTTAATGTAACTCACCCAGGGAAGATCCAACTGACCCCACTCTGCCAATGTAACACATCCAGGGAAGGTCAGACTGACCCCATTCTGTCAATCTAACAAACACAGGGAAGAGCAGACTGACCCCACTCTGTCAATGTTACACACAGTGAATAGCAGACTGGCCCCACTCTGTCATTAACACACCCCCAGGGAAGAGCAGACTCACCCCACTCTGTCGATGTAACACCCCCAGTGAAGAGCAGACTGACCCAACTCTGTCAATATAACACACCCATGGAAGAGCAGACTGACCCCATTCTAGCAAAGTAACACACCCAGGGAAGAGCAGACTGACCTCACTCTGTCAATTTAACACCCCCAGGGAAGAGCAGACTGACCGCACTCTTTCAATGTAACACCCCCAGGGAAGAGCAGACTGACTCCACTCTGTCAATGTAAGACCCCCAGGGAAGAGCAGACTGAGCACACTCTGTCAATGTAACACACCCAGGGAAGAGCAGACTGACCCCACTCTGTCAATGTAACACACCCTGTAAAGAGCAGACTGACCCCACTCTGTCAATGTAACACACACAGGGAAGAGCTGACTGACCCCACTCTGTCAATTTAACGCACCCAGGTTTGAGCACACTGACCCCACTCTGTCAACGTAACACACACAGGGAAGGGCAGACCAACCTAACTCTGTCAATGTAACACACCCTGCAAAGAGTAGACTGACCCCACTCTGTCAATGTAACACACCCAGGTTTGAGCACACTGACCCCACTCTGTCAATGTAACCCAACCAGGAAAGAGCAGACTGACCCCACTCTGTCAATGTAACACACACAGGGAAGAGCAGACTGACCCCACTCTGTCAATGTAACACACCCAGGGAAGAGCAGACTGACCCCACTCTGTCAATATAACACACCTGGGAAGAGCAGACTGGCCCCACTCTGTCAATAAAACACCCCCAGGGAAGAGCAGACTCACCCCACTTGTCGATGTAACACCCCCAGGGAAGAGCAGACTGACTCAACTCTGTCAATATAACACACCCAGGGAAGAGCAGACTGACCCCATTCTAGCAAAGTAACACACCCAGGGAAGAGCAGACTGACCCCACTCTGTCACTGTAACACACCCAGGGAAGAGCAAACTGACTCCACTCTGTCAATGTAAGACCCCCAGGGAAGAGCAGACTGACCCCACTCTGTCAATGTAACACACCCAGGGAAGAGCAGACTGACCCCCCATGTCAATGTAACACACCCAGGGAAGAGCAGACCGACCCCACTCTGTCAATGTAACACACCCAGGGAAGAGCAAACTGACTCCACTCTGTCAATGTAAGACCCCCAGGGAAGAGCAGACTGACCCCACTCTGTCAATGTAACACACCCAGGGAAGAGCAGACTGACCCCCCATGTCAATGTAACACACCCAGGGAAGAGCAGACCGACCCCACTCTGCCAATGTAACACACCCAGGGAAGAGCAGACTGACCCCACTCTGTCAATGTAACCCACCCTGGAAAGAGCAGACTAACCCCACTCTGTCAATGTAACACTACCAGGAAAGAGTAGACTGACCCCACTGTGTCAATGTAACACACCCAGGGAAGAGCAGACTGACCGCACTCTTTCAATGTAACACCCCCAGGGAAGAGCAGACTGACTCCACTCTGTCAATGTCAGACACTCAGGGAAGAGCTGACTGAGCACACTCTGTCAATGTAACACACCCAGGGAAGAGCAGACTGACCCCAATCTGTCAGCGTAACAGACCCAGGGAAGAGCAGACTGACCCCAATCTGTCAGTGTAACACACCCAAGGGAAGGGCAGACTGACCCCCCTCTGTCAATGAAACTCACAAAGGGAAGAGCAGACTGACCCTTCTCTGTCAATGTAACACACCCAGGGAAGGGCAGACTGACCCCATTCTGTCAATCTAACACACCCAGGGAAGTGCAGACTGACCCCACTCTGTCAATGTAACACACACAGGGAAGAGCAGACTGACCCCACTCTGTCAATGTAACACACAGGGAAGTGCAGACTGACCCCACTCTGTCAATGTAACACACCCAGGGAAGAGCAGACTGACCCCACTCTGTCAATGTAACACACCCTGTAAAGAGCAGACTGACCCCACTCTGTCAATGTAACACATACAGTGAAGGGCAGACCGACCCCACTCTGTCAATGTAACACACCCAGGGAAGAGCTGACGGACCCCACTCTGTCAATTTAACGCACCCAGGTTTGAGCACACTGACCCCACTCTGTCAATGTAGCCCACTCAGGAAAGAGCAGACTGACCCCCTCTGTCAATGTAACACACACAGGGATGAGCAGATTGACCCAACTCTGTCAATGTAACCCACTCAGTTAAGAGCAGACTGACCCCAATCGGTCAATGTAACCTTCCCAGGGAAGAGCAAACAGACCGCACTCTGTCAATGGAACACACCCAGGGAAGAGCAGACTGACCCAACTCTGTCAATGTCACACACTCAGGGAAGAACAGACTGACCCCACTCTGTCAATGTAACATACTCTGTAAAGAGCAGACTGACCCCACTCTGTCAATGTAAAACACACAGGGAAGAGCAGACTGACCGCACTCTTTGAATGGAACACCCCCAGGGAAGAGCAGACTGACTCCACTCTGTCAATGTAAGACCCCCAGGGAAGAGCAGACTGAGCACACTCTGTCAATGTAACACACCCAGGGAAGAGCAGACTGACCCCACTCTGTCAATGTAACACACCCTGTAAAGAGCAGACTGACCCCACTCTGTCAATGTAACACACACAGGGAAGAGCTGACTGACCCCACTCTGTCAATTAAACGCACCCAGGTTTGAGCACACTGACCCCACTCTGTCAACGTAACACACACAGGGAAGGGCAGACCAACCTAACTCTGTCAATGTAACACACCCTGCAAAGAGTAGACTGACCCCACTCTGTCAATGTAACCCACCCAGGTTTGAGCACACTGACCCCACTCTGTCAATGTAACCCACCCAGGAAAGAGCAGACTGACCCCACTCTGTCAATGTAACACACACAGGGAAGAGCAGACTGACCCCACTCTGTCAATGTAACACACCCAGGGAAGAGCAGACTGACCCCACTCTGTCAATATAACACACCCAGGGAAGAGCAGACTGGCCCCACTCTGTCAATAAAACACCCCCAGGGAAGAGCAGACTCACCCCACTCTGTCGATGAAACACCCCCCGGGAAGAGCAGACTGACCCAACTCTGTCAATATAACACACCCAGCGAAGAGCAGACTGACCCCATTCTAGCAAAGTAACACACCCAGGGAAGAGCAGACTGACCCCACTCTGTCACTGTAACACACCCACGGAAGAGCAGACTGACCTCACTCTTTCAATTTAACACCCCCAGGGAAGAGCAGACTGCCCGCACTCTTTCAATGTAACACCCCCAGGGAAGAGCAGACTGACTCCACTCTGTCAATGTAAGACCCCCAGGGAAGAGCAGACTGACCCCACTCTGTCAATGTAACACACCCAGGGAAGAGCAGACTGACCCCAATCTGTCAGTGTAACACACCCAGGGAAGGCCAGACTGACCTCCCTCTGTCAATGTAACACACCCAGTGAAGAGCAGACCGACCCCACTCTGTCAATGTAACACACCCAGGGAAGAGCAGACTGACCCCACTCTGTCAATGTAACCCACCCTGGAAAGAGCAGACTGACCCCACTCTGTCAATGTAACACTACCAGGAAAGAGCAGACTGACCCCACTGTGTCAATGTAACACACCCAGGGAAGAGCAGACTGACCCACTCTGTCAATGAAACTCACAAAGGGAAGAGCAGACTGACCCCACTCTGTTAATGTAACACACCCAGGGAAGAGCAAACTGATTCCACTCTGTCGATATAAAACACCCAGGGAAGAGCAGACTCACCCTACTCTGTAAATGTAACCCACCCAGGGAAGAGCAGACTGACCCTTCTCTGTCAATGTATCACACCCAGGGAAGAGCAGACTGACCCCATTCTATCAAAGTAACACCCCAGGGAAGAGCAGACTGACCCCACTCTGTCAATGTAACACACAGGGAAGAGCAGACTGACTCCACTCTGTCAATGTAACACACCCAGGGAAGAGCAGACTGACCCAACTCTGTCAATGTAACACACACATGGAAGAACAGACTGACCCCACTCTGTCAATGTAACACACTCTGTCAAGAGCAGACTGACCCCACTCTGTCAATGTAACACACCCTGTAAAGAGCAGACTGACCCCACTCTGTCAATATAACACACCCAGGGAAGAGCAGACTGGCCCCACTCTATCAATAAAACACCCCCAGGGAAGAGCAGACTCACCCCACTCTGTCGATGTAACACCCCCAGTGAAGAGCAGACTGACCCAACTCTGTCAATATAACACACCCAGGGAAGAGCAGACTGACCCCATTCTAGCAAAGTAACACACCCAGGGAAGAGCAGACTGACCCCACTCTGTCACTGTAACACACCCACGGAAGAGCAGACTGACCTCACTCTGTCAATTTAACACCCCCAGGGAAGAGCAGACTGACCGCACTCTTTCAATGTAACACCCCCAGGGAAGAGCAGATTGACCCCACTCTGTCAATGTAAGACCCTCAGGGAAGAGCAGACTGATCACACTCTGTCAATGTAACACACCCAGGGAAGAGCAGACTGACCCCACTCTGTCAATGTAACAGACCCAGGGAAGAGCAGACTGACCCCAATCTGTCAGTGTAACACACCCAGGGAAGGGCAGACTGACCCCCCTCTGTCAATGAAACTCACAAAGGGAAGAGCAGACTGACCCTTCTTTGTCAATGTAACACACCCAGGGAAGGGCAGACTGACCCCATTCTGTCAATCTAACACACCCAGGGAAGTGCAGACTGACCCCACTCTGTCAATGTAACACACAAAGGGAAGAGCAGACTGACCCCACTCTGTCAATGTAACACACAGGGAAGTGCAGACTGACCCCACTCTGTCAATGTAACACACCCTGTAAAGAGCAGACTGACCCCACTCTGTCAATGTAACACATACAGTGAAGGGCAGACTGACCCAACTCTGTCAATGTAACACACCCAGGGAAGAGCTGAAGGACCCCACTCTGTCAATTTAACGCACCCAGGTTTGAGCACACTGACCCCACTCTGTCAATGTAGCCCACTCAGGAAAGAGCAGACTGACCCCCTCTGTCAATGTAACACACACAGGGATGAGCAGATTGACCCAACTCTGTCAATGTAACCCACTCAGTTAAGAGCAGACTGACCCCAATCGGTCAATGTAACCTTCCCAGGGTAGAGCAAACCGACCGCACTCTGTCAATGGAACACACCCAGGGAAGAGCAGACTGATCCAACTCTGTCAATGTAACACACTCAAGGAAGAACAGACTGACCCCACTCTGTCAATGTAACATACTCTGTAAAGAGCAGACTGACCCCACTCTGTCAATGTAAAACACACAGGGAAGGGCAGACCGACCCCACTCTGACAATGGAACACACCCAGGGAAGAGCAGACTGACCCCACTCTGTTAATGTAACTCACCCAGGGAAGATCCAACTGACCCCACTCTGTCAATTTAACACATCCAGGGAAGGTCAGACTGACCCCATTCTGTCAATCTAACACACACAGGGAAGAGCAGACTGACCCCACTCTGTCAATGTTACACACAGGGAATAGCAGACTGACCCCACTCTGTCAATGTAACACACCCAGGGAAGAGCAGACTGACACAACTCTGTCAATGTAACACACCCATGGAAGAACAGACTGACCCCACTCTGTCAATGTAACACACCCAGGGAAGAACACACTGACCCCACTCTGTCAATCTAACGCACACAGGGAAGAGCAGACTGACCCCACTCTGTCAATGTTACACACAGGGAATAGCAGACTTACCACACTCTGTCAATGTAACACACCCAGGGAGAGCAGACTGACCCCACTCTGTCAATATAATACACCCAGGGAAGAGCCGACTGACCCCAATCTGTCAATGTAACACACCCAGGGAAGAGCAGACTGACCCCACTGTGTCAATGTAACACACACAGGGAAGAGCAGACTGACCCCACTCTGTCAATGTAACACACCCAGGGAAGAGCAGACTGACCGAACTCTGTCAATGTAACACGCCCAGGGAAGAGCAGACTGGCCCCACTCTGTCAATAAAACACCCCCAGGGAAGAGCAGACTCACCCCACTCTGTCGATGTAACACCCCCAGGGAAGAGCAGACTGACACAACTCTGTCAATATAACACACCCAGGGAAGAGCAGACTGACCCCATTCTATCAAAGTAACACCCCCAGGGAAGAGCAGACTCACCCCACTCTTTCAATGTAACACACACAGGGAAGTGCAGACTGACCCCACTCTGTTAATGTAACTCACCCAGGGAAGAGCAGACTGACACAACTCTGTCAATGTAACACACCCTGTAAAGAGCAGACTGACCCCACTATGTCAATGTAACACACCCTGTAAAGAGCAGACTGACCCCACTCTGTCAATGTAACACACACAGGGAAGAGCTGACTGACCCCATTCTGTCAATTTAACGCACCCAGGTTTGAGCACACTGACCCACTCTGTCAACGTAACACACACAGGGAAGGGCAGACCAACCTAACTCTGTCAATGTAACACACCCTGCAAAGAGCAGACTGACCCCACTCTGTCCATGTAACACACCCAGGTTTGAGCACACTGACCCCACTCTGTCAATGTAACCCACCCAGGAAAGAGCAGACTGACCCCACTCTGTCAATGTAACACACCCAGGAAAGAGCAGACTGACCCCACTCTGTCAATATAACACACCCAGGGAAGAGCAGACAGGCCCCACACTGTCAATAAAACACCCCCAGGGAAGAGCAGACTCACCCCACTCTGTCGATGTAACACCCCCAGGGAAGAGCAGACTGACCCAACTCTGTCAATATAACACACCCAGGGAAGAGCAGACTGACCCCATTCTAGCAAAGTAACACACCCAGGGAAGAGCAGACTGACCCCACTCTGTCACTGTAACACACCCACGGTAGAGCAGACTGACCTCACTGTCAATTTAACACACCCAGGGAAGAGCAGACTGACCCCACTCTGTCAATGTAACACACCCAGGGAAGAGCAGACTGACCCCACTGTGTCAATGTAACACACCCAGGGAAGAGCAGACTGACCGAACTCTGTCAATGTAACACACCCAGGGAAGAGCAGACTGGCCCCACTCTGTCAATAAAACACCCCCAGGGAAGAGCAGACTCACCCCACTCTGTCGATGTAACACCCCCAGGGAAGAGCAGACTGACACAACTCTGTCAATATAACACACCCAGGGAAGAGCAGACTGACCCCATTCTATCAAAGTAACACCCCCAGGGAAGAGCAGACTGACCCCACTCTGTCAATTTAACACACAGGGAAGAGCAGACTGACCCCACTCTGTCAATGTAACACACCCAGGGAAGAGCAGACTGACCCAACTCTGTCAATGTAACACACACATGGAAGAACAGACTGACCCCACTCTGTCAATGTAACACACTCTGTAAAGAGCAGACTGACCCCACTCTGTCAATGTAAAACACACAGGGAAGGGCAGACCGACCCCACTCTGACAATGTAACACACCCAGGGAAGAGCAGACTGACCCTTCTCTGTGAATGCAACACATCCAGGGAAGGGCAGACTGTCCCCATTCTGTTAATTTAACACCCCCAGGGAAGAGCAGACTGACCCCACTCTTTCAATGTAACACACACAGGGAAGTGCAGACTGATCCCACTCTGTTAATGTAACTCACCCAGGGAAGAGCAGACTGACACAACTCTGTCAATGTAACACACCAATGGAAGAACAGACTGACCCCACTATGTCAATGTAACACACCCTGTAAAGAGCAGACTGACCCCACTCTGTCAATGTAACACACACAGGGAAGAGCTGACTGACCCCACTCTGTCAATTTAACGCACCCAGGTTTGAGTACACTGACCCACTCTGTCAACGTAACACACACAGGGAAGGGCAGACCAACCTAACTCTGTCAATGTAACACACCCTGCAAAGAGCAGACTGACCCCACTCTGTCCATGTAACACACCCAGGTTTGAGCACACTGACCCCACTCTGTCAATGTAACCCACCCAGGAAAGAGCACACTGACCCCACTCTGTCAATGTAACACACCCAGGAAAGAGCAGACTGACCCCACTCTATCAATATAACACACCCAGGGAAGAGCAGACTGGCCCCACACTGTCAATAAAACACCCCCAGGGAAGAGCAGACTCACCCCACTCTGTCGATGTAACACCCCCAGGGAAGAGCAGACTGACCCAACTCTGTCAATATAACACACCCAGGGAAGAGCAGACTGACCCCATTCTAGTAAAGTAACACACCCAGGGAAGAGCAGACTGACCCCACTCTGTCACTGTAACACACCCACGGAAAAGCAGACTGACCTCACTGTCAATTTAACACCCCCAGGGAAGAGCAGACTGACCCCACTCTTTCAATGTAACACCCCCAGGGAAGAACAGACTGAGCACACTCTGTCAATGTAACACACCCAGGGAAGAGCAGACTGACCCCACTCTGTCAATGTAACAGACCCAGGGAAGAGCAGACTGACCCCAATCTGTCAGTGTAACACACCCAGGGAAGGGCAGACTGACACCCCATGTCAATGTAACACACCCAGGGAAGAGCAGACCGACCCCACTCTGTCAATGTAACACACCCAGGGAAGAGCAGACTGACCCCACTCTGTCAATGTAACACTACCAGGAAAGAGCAGACTGACCCCACTGTGTCAATGTAACACACCCAGGGAAGAGCAGACTGACCCCACTCTGTCAATGAAACTCACAAAGGGAAGAGCAGACTGACCCCACTCTGTTAATGTAACACACCCAGGGAAGAGCAAACTGATTCCACTCTGTCGATATAAAACACCCAGGGAAGAGCAGACTCACCCCACTCTGTCAATGTAACCCACCCAGGGAAGAGCAGACTGACCCTTCTCTGTCAATGTATCACACCCAGGGAAGAGCAGACTGACCCCATTCTATCAAAGTAACACCCCCAGGGAAGAGCAGACTGACCCTTCTCTGTCAATGTATCACACCCAGGGAAGAGCAGACTGACCCCATTCTATCAAAGTAACACCCCCAGGGAAGAGCAGACTGACCCCACTCTGTCAATGTAACACACAGGGAAGAGCAGACTGACTCCACTCTGTCAATGTAACACACCCAGTGAAGAGCAGACTGACCCAACTCTGTCAATGTAACACACACATGGAAGAACAGACTGAGCCCACTCGGTCAATGTAACACACTCTGTAAAGAGCAGACTGACCACACTCTGTCAATGTAACACACCCAGGGAAGAGCAGACTGACCCCACTCTGTCAATATAACAAACCCAGGGAAGAGCAGACTGGCCCCACTCTGTCAATAAAACACCCCCAGGGAAGAGCAGACTCACCCCACTCTGTCGATGTAACACCCCCAGTGAAGAGCAGACTGACCCAACTCTGTCAATATAACACACCCAGGGAAGAGCAGACTGACCCCATTCTAGCAAAGTAACACACCCAGGGAAGAGCAGACTGACCTCACTCTGTCAATTTAACACCCCCAGGGAAGAGCAGACTGACCGCACTCTTTCAATGTAACACCCCCAGGGAAGAGCAGACTGAGCACACTCTGTCAATGTAACACACCCAGGGAAGAGCAGACTGACCCCACTCTGTCAATGTAACACACCCTGTAAAGAGCAGACTGACCCCACTCTGTCAATATAACACACCCAGGGAAGAGCAGAATGGCCCCACTCTGTCAATAAAACACCCCCAGGGAACAGCAGACTCACCCCACTCTGTCGATGTAACACCCCCAGTGAAGAGCAGACTGACCCAACTCTGTCAATATAACACACCCACGGAAGAGCAGACTGACCCCATTCTAGCAAAGTAACACACCCAGGGAAGAGCAGACTGACCTCACTCTGTCAATTTAACACCCCCAGGGAAGAGCAGACTCACCGCACTCTTTCAATGTTACACCCCCAGGGAAGAGCAGACTGACTCCACTCTGTCAATGTAAGACCCCCAGGGAAGAGCAGACTGAGCACACTCTGTCAATGTAACACACCCAGGGAAGAGCAGACTGACCCCACTCTGTCAATGTAACACACCCTGTAAAGAGCAGACTGACCCCACTCTGTCAATGTAACACACACAGGGAAGAGCTGACTGACCCCACTCTGTCAATTTAACGCACCCAGGTTTGAGCACACTGACCCCACTCTGTCAATGTAACACACACAGGGAAGGGCAGACCAACCTCACTCTGTCAATGTAACACACCCTGCAAAGAGTAGACTGACCCCACTCTGTCAATGTAACGCACCCAGGTTTGAGCACACTGACCCCACTCTGTCAATGTAACCCACCCAGGAAAGAGCAGACTGACCCCACTCTGTGAATGTAACACACACAGGGAAGAGCAGACTGACCCCACTCTGTCAATGTAACACACCCAGGGAAGAGCAGACTGACCCCACTCTGTCAATATAACACACCCAGGGAAGAGCAGATTGGCCCCACTCTGTGAATAAAACGGCCCCAGGGAAGAGCAGACTCACCCCACTCTGTCGATGAAACACCCCCAGGGAAGAGCAGACTGACTCAACTCTGTCAATATAACACACACAGGGAAGAGCAGACTGACCCCATTCTAGCAAAGTAACACACCCAGGGAAGAGCAGACTGACCCCAATCTGTCACTGTAACACACCCACGGAAGAGCAGACTGACCTCATTCTGTCAATGTATCACACTCTGTAAAGAGCAGACTGACCCCACTCTGTCAATGTAACACACCCAGGGAAGAGCAGACTGACTCCACTCTGTCAATGTAAGACCCCCAGGGAAGAGCAGACTGACCCCACTCTGTCAATGTAACACACCAAGGGAAGAGCAGTCTGACCCCCCATGTCTATGTAACACACCCAGGGAAGAGCAGACCGACCCCACTCTGTCAATGTAACACACCCAGGGAAGAGCAGACTGACCCCACTCTGTCAATGTAACCCACCCTGGAAAGAGCAGACTGACCCCACTCTGTCAATGTAACACTACCAGGAAAGAGCAGACTGACCCCATTGTGTCAATGTAACACACCCAGGGAAGAGCAGACTGACCGCACTCTTTCAATGTAACACCCCCAGGGAAGAGCAGACTGACTCCACTCTGTCAATGTAAGACCCTCAGGGAAGAGCAGACTGAGCACACTCTGTCAATGTAACACCCCCCCCCCGGGGAAGAGCAGACTGACCCCACTCTGTCAATGTAACAGACCCAGGGAAGAGCAGACTGACCCCAATCTGTCAGTGTAACACACCCAAGGGAAGGGCAGACTGACCCCCCTCTGTCAATGAAACTCACAAAGGGAAGAGCAGACTGACCCTTCTCTGTCAATGTAACACACCCAGGGAAGGGCAGACTGACCCCATTCTGTCAATCTAACACACCCAGGGAAGTGCAGACTGACCCCACTCTGTCAATGTAACACACACAGGGAAGAGCAGACTGACCCCACTCTGTCAATGTAACACACAGGGAAGTGCAGACTGACCCCACTCTGTCAATGTAACACACCCAGGGAAGAGCAGACTGACCCCACTCTGTCAATGTAACACACCCTGTAAAGAGCAGACTGACCCCACTCTGTCAATGTAACACATACAGTGAAGGGCAGACAGACCCCACCTAGTCAATGTAACACACCCAGGGAAGAGCTGACGGACCCCACTCTGTCAATTTAACGCACCCAGGTTTGAGCACACTGACCCCACTCTGTCAATGTAGCCCACTCAGGAAAGAGCAGACTGACCCCCTCTGTCAATGTAACACACACAGGGATGAGCAGATTGACCCAACTCTGTCAATGTAACCCACTCAGTTAAGAGTAGACTGACCCCAATCGGTCAATGTAACCTTCCCAGGGAAGAGCAAACAGACCGCACTCTGTCAATGAAACACACCCAGGGAAGAGCAGACTGACCCAACTCTGTCAATGTCACACACTCAGGGAAGAACAGACTGACCCCACTCTGTCAATGTAACATACTCTGTAAAGAGCAGACTGACCCCACTCTGTCAATGTAAAACACACAGGGAAGAGCAGACTGACCGCACTCTTTCAATGTAACACTCCCAGGGAAGAGCAGACTGACTCCACTCTGTCAATGTAAGACCCCCAGGGAAGAGCAGACTGAGCACACTCTGTCAATGTAACACACCCAGGGAAGAGCAGACTGACCCCACTCTGTCAATGTAACACACCCTGTAAAGAGCAGACTGACCCCACTCTGTCAATGTAACACACACAGGGAAGAGCTGACTGACCCCACTCTGTCAATTTAACGCACCCAGGTTTGAGCACACTGACCCCACTCTGTCAATGTAACCGACCCAGGAAAGAGCAGACTGACCCCACTCTGTCAATGTAACACACACAGGGAAGAGCAGACTGACCCCACTCTGTCGATGAAACACCCCCAGGGAAGAGCAGACTGACCCAACTCTGTCAATATAACACACCCAGGGAAGAGCAGACTGACCCCATTCTAGCAAAGTAACACACCCAGGGAAGAGCAGACTGACCCCACTCTGTCACTGTAACACACCCACGGAGGAGCAGACTGACCTCACTCTGTCAATTTAACACCCCCAGGGAAGAGCAGACTGACCGCACTCTTTCAATGTAACACCCCCAGGGAAGAGCAGACTGACTCCACTCTGTCAATGTAAGACCCCCAGGGAAGAGCATACTGACCCCACTCTGTCAATGTAACACGCCCAGGGAATAGCAGACTGACCCCACTCTGTCAATGTAACACTACCAGGGAAGAGCAGACTGACTCCACTCTGTCAATGTAAGACCCCCAGGGAAGAGCAGACTGACCCCACTCTGTCAATGTAACACACCCACGGAAGAGCAGACTGACCTCACTCTGTCAATTTAACACCCCCAGGGAAGAGCAGACTGACCGCACTCTTTCAATGTAACACCCCCAGGGAAGAGCAGACTGACTCCACTCTGTCAATGTAAGACCCCCAGGGAAGAGCAGACTGACCCCCCTCTGTCAATGTAACACACCCAGGGAAGAGCAGACCGACCCCACTCTGTCAATGTAACACACCCAGGGAAGAGCAGACTGTCCCCACTCTGTCAATGTAACCCACCCTGGAAAGAGCAGACTGACCCCACTCTGTCAATGTAACACTACCAGGAAAGAGCAGACTGACCCCACTGTGTCAATGTAACACACCCAGGGAAGAGCAGACTGACCCCACTCTGTCAATGAAACTCACAAAGGGAAGAGCAGACTGACCCCACTCTGTCAATGTAACACACCCTGTAAAGAGCAGACTGACCCCACTCTGTCAATGTAACACATACAGTGAAGGGCAGACCGACCCCACTCTGTCAATGTAACACACCCAGGGAAGAGCTGAAGGACCCCACTCTGTCAATTTAACGCACCCAGGTTTGAGCAGACTGACCCCACTCTGTCAATGGAGCCCACTCAGGAAAGAGCAGACTGACCCCACTCTGTCAATGTAACACACACAGGGATGAGCAGATTGACCCAACTCTGTCAATGTAACCCACTCAGTTAAGAGCAGACTGACCCCAATCGGTCAATGTAACCTTCCCAGGGTAGAGCAAACCGACCGCACTCTGTCAATGGAACACACCCAGGGAAGAGCAGACTGACCCAACTCTGTCAATGTAACACACTCAAGGAAGAACAGACTGACCCCACTCTGTCAATGTAACATACTCTGTAAAGAGCAGACTGACCCCACTCTGTCAATGTAAAACACACAGGGAAGGGCAGACCGACCCCACTCTGACAATGGAACACACCCAGGGAACAGCAGACTGACCCCACTCTGTTAATGTAACTCACCCAGGGAAGATCCAACTGACCCCACTCTGTCAATTTAACACATCCAGGGAAGGTCAGACTGACCCCATTCTGTCAATCTAACACACACAGGGAAGAGCAGACTGACCCCACTCTGTCAATGTTACACACAGGGAATAGCAGACTGACCCCATTCTGTTAATTTAACACCCCCAGGGAAGAGCAGACTGACACAACTCTGTCAATGTAACACACACAGGGAAGTGCAGACTGACCCCACTCTGTTAATGTTACTCACCCAGGGAAGAGCAGACTGACACAACTCTGTCAATGTAACACACCCATGGAAGAACAGACTGACCCCACTATGTCAATGTAACACACCCTGTAAAGAGCAGAGTGACCCCACTCTGTCAATGCAACACACACAGGGAAGAGCTGACTGACCCCACTCTGTCAATTTAACGCACCCAGGTTTGAGCACACTGACCCCACTCTGTCAACGTAACACACACAGGGAACGGCAGACCAACCTAACTCTGTCAATGTTACACACCCTGCAAAGAGCAGACTGACCCCATTCTGTCAATGTAACACACCCAGGTTTGAGCACACTGACCCCACTCTGTCAATGGAACCCACCCAGGAAAGAGCAGACTGACCCCACTCTGTCAATGTAACACACACAGGGAAGAGCAGACTGACCCCACTCTGTCAATATAACACACCCAGGGAAGAGCAGACTGACCCCACTCTGTCAATAAAACACCCCCAGGGAAGAGCAGACTCACCCCACTCTGTCGATGTAACACCCCCAGGGAAGAGCAGACTGACCCAACTCTGTCATTATAACACACCCAGGGAAGAGCAGACTGACCCCACTCTGTCAATGTAACACACACAGGGAAGAGCAGACTGACCCCACTCTGTCAATGTAACACACAGGCAGGAGCAGACTGACCCCACTCTGTCAATGTAACACACCCAGGGAAGAGCAGACTGACCCCACTCTGTCAATGTAGCCCACCCAGGAAAGAGCAGACTGACCCCACTCTGTCAATGTAACACACACAGGGATGAGCATATTGACCCAACTCTGTCAATGTAACCCACTCAGTTAAGAGCAGACTGACCCCAATCGGTCAATGTAACCTTCCCAGGGTAGAGCAAACAGACCGCACTCTGTCAATGGAACACACCCAGGGAAGAGCAGACTGACCCAACTCTGTCAATGTAACACACTCAAGGAAGAACAGACTGACCCCACTCTGTCAATGTAACACACTCTGTAAAGAGTAGACTGACCCCACTCTGTCAATGTAAAACACACAGGGAAAGGCAGACCGACCCCACTCTGACAATGTAACACACCCAGGGAAGAACAGACTGACCCTTTTCTGTGAATGCAACACATCCAGGGAAGGGCAGACTGACCCCATTCTGTTAATTTAACACCCCCAGGGAAGAGGAGACTGACCCCACTCTTTCAATGTAACACCCACAGTGAAGTGCAGACTGACCCCACTCTGTTAATGTAACTCACCCAGGGAAGATCCAACTGACCCCACTCTGCCAATGTAACACATCCAGGGAAGGTCAGACTGACCCCATTCTGTCAATCTAACAAACACAGGGAAGAGCAGACTGACCCCACTCTGTCAATGTTACACACAGTGAATAGCAGACTGACCCCACACTGTCAATGTAACACACCCAGGGAAGAGCAGACTGACACAACTCTGTCAATGTAACACACCCATGGAAGAACAGACTGACCCCACTATGTCAATGTAACACACCCTGTAAAGAGCAGACTGACCCCACTCTGTCAATGTAGCACACACAGGGAAGAGCTGACTGACCCCACTCTGTCAATGTAACACACCCAAGTTTGAGCACACTGACCCCACACTGTCAATGTAACCCACCCAGGAAAGAGCAGACTGACCCCACTCTGTCAATGTAACACACACAGGGAAGAGCAGACTGACCCCACTCTGTCGATGTAACACCCCCAGGGAAGAGCAGACTGACCCAACTCTGTCAATATAACACACCCAGGGAAGAGCAGACTGACCCCATTCTATCAAAGTAATACACGCAGGGAAGAGCAGACAGACCCCACTCTGTCACTGTAACACACCTAGTGAAGAGCAGACTGACCTCACTCTGTCAATTTAACACCCCCAGGGAAGAGCAGACTGACCCCACTCTGTCAATGTAACACACACAGGGAAGAGCAGACTGAACCCACTCTGTCAATTTAACACCCCCAGGGAAGAGCAGACCGACCCCACTCTGTCAATGTAACCCACCCTGGGAAGAGCAGACTGACCCCACTCTGTCAATGTAAGACCCCCAGGGAAGAGCAGACTGAGCACACTCTGTCAATGTAACACACACAGGGAAGGGCAGACTGACCCCAATCTGTCAATGTAACACACCCAGGGAAGAGCAGACCGACCCCACTCTGTCAATATAACACACCCAGGGAAGAGCACACTGACCCCACTCTGTCAACGTAACCCACCCAGGAAAGAGCAGACTGACCCCACTCTGTCAATGTAACACACCCAGGGAAGAGCAGACTGACCCCACTCTGTCAATGTAACACCGCCAGGGAAGAGCAGACTGACCCCACACTGTCAATGTAACACACCCAGGGAAGAGCAGACTGACCCCAATCTGTCAATGTAACTCAAAAAGGGAAGAGCAGACTGACCCCACCCTGTCAATGTAACACACCCAGGGAAGTGCAGACTGACCCCACTCTGTCAATTTAAGACACCCAGGGAATAGCACACTGACCCCTCTCTGTCAATGTAACCCACCCAGGAAAGAGCAGACTGACCCCACTCTGTCAATGTAACACACCCAGGGAAGAGCAGACTGACCCCACTGTGTCAATGTAACACACCCAGGGAAGAGCAGACTGACCGAACTCTGTCAATGTAACACACCCAGGGAAGAGCAGACTGACCCCATTCCATCAAAGTAAGACCCCCAGGGAAGAGCAGACTGATCACACTCTGTCAATGTAACACACACAGGGCAGGGCAGACTGACCCCCCTCTGTCAATGTAACAGACCCAGGGAAGAGCAGACTGACCCCAATTGGTCAGTGGAACCCACCCAGGAAAGGCAGACTGACCCCCCTCTGTCAATGTAACACCCCCAGGGAAGAGCAGACTGACCACACTCTGTCAATGTAACACACCCAGGGAAGAGCAGACCGACCCCAGTCAGTCAATGTAACTCAAAAAGGGAAGAGCAGACTGACCCCACTCTGTCAATGTAACACACACAGGGAAGAGCAGACTGACCCCACTCTGTCAATGTAACACACCCAGGGAAGAGCAGACCGACCCCAATCTGTCAATGTAACTCAAAAAGGGAAGAGCAGACTGACCCCACTCTGTCAATGTAACCCACCCAGGGAAGAGCAGACTGACCCTGCTCTGTCAATGTATCACACCCAGGGAAGGGCAGACTGAACCCATTCTGTCAATCTAACACACCCAGGGAACAGCAGACTGACCCTTCTCAGTCAATGTAACACACACAGGGAAGAGCAGACTGACCCAACTCTCTCAAAGTAACACACAGGGAAGAGCAGACTGACCCAACTCTGTCAATGTAACACACCCATGGAAGAACAGACTGACCCCAATCTGTCAATGTAACACACCCTGTAAAGACCAGACTGACCCCACTCTGTCAATGTAAAACACACAGGGAAGGGCAGACCGACCCCACTCCGTCAATGTAACACACCCAGGGAAGAACTGACGGACCCCACTCTGTCAATTTAACGCACCCAGGTTTGAGCACACTGACCCCACTCTGTCAATGTAGCCCACCCAGGAAAGAGCAGACTGACCCCACTCTGTCAATGTAACACACACAGGGAAGAGCAGACTGACCCAAGTCTGTCAATGTAACCCACTCAGTTAAGAGCAGACTGACCCCACTCGGTCAATGTAACCTTCCCAGGGAAAAGCAAACAGACCGCACTCTGTCAATGGAACACACCCAGGGAAGAGCAGACGGACCCAACTCTGTCAATGTAACACACTTTGGGAAGAACAGACTGACCCCACTCTGTCAATGTACCACACTCTGTAAAGAGCAGACTGACCCCACTCTGTCAATGTAAAACACACAGGGAAGGGCAGACCGACCCCACTCTGACAATGTAACACACCCAGGGAAGCGCAGACTGACCCCATTCTGTTAATTTAACACCCCGATTAAAGAGCAGACCGACCCCAATCTGTCAATGTAACTCAAAAAGGGAAGAGCAGACTGACCCCACTCTGTCAATGTAACCCACCCAGGGAAGAGCAGACTGACCCTGCTCTGTCAATGTATCACACCCAGGGAAGGGCAGACTGAACCCATTCTGTCAATCTAACACACCCAGGGAACAGCAGACTGACCCTTCTCAGTCAATGTAACACACACAGGGAAGAGCAGACTGACCCAACTCTCTCAAAGTAACACCCAGGGAAGAGCAGACTGACCCAACTCTGTCAATGTAACACACCCATGGAAGAACAGACTGACCCCAATCTGTCAATGTAACACACCCTGTAAAGACCAGACTGACCCCACTCTGTCAATGTAAAACACACAGGGAAGGGCAGACCGACCCCACTCCGTCAATGTAACACACCCAGGGAAGAACTGACGGACCCCACTCTGTCAATTTAACGCACCCAGGTTTGAGCACACTGACCCCACTCTGTCAATGTAGCCCACCCAGGAAAGAGCAGACTGACCCCACTCTGTCAATGTAACACACACAGGGAAGAGCAGACTGACCCAAGTCTGTCAATGTAACCCACTCAGTTAAGAGCAGACTGACCCCACTCGGTCAATGTAACCTTCCCAGGGAAAAGCAAACAGACCGCACTCTGTCAATGGAACACACCCAGGGAAGAGCAGACGGACCCAACTCTGTCAATGTAACACACTTTGGGAAGAACAGACTGACCCCACTCTGTCAATGTACCACACTCTGTAAAGAGCAGACTGACCCCACTCTGTCAATGTAAAACACACAGGGAAGGGCAGACCGACCCCACTCTGACAATGTAACACACCCAGGGAAGCGCAGACTGACCCCATTCTGTTAATTTAACACCCCGATTAAAGAGCAGACTGACCCCACTCTGACAATGTAACACCCACAGGGAAGTGCAGACTGAGCCCACTCTGACAATGTAACAAATCCAGGGAAGGGCAGACTGACCCCATTCTGTCAATCTAACACACACAGGGAAGAGCAGACTGACCCCACTCTGTCAATGTTACACACAGGGAATAGCAGACTGACCCCACTCTGTCAATGTAACAGACCCAGGGAAGAAGAGACTGACACAACTCTGTCAATGTAACACACCCATGGAAGAGCAGACTGACCCCACTCTGTCAATGTAACACACACAGGGAAGAGCTGATTGAGCCCACTTTGTCAATTTAACGCACCCAGGTTTGAGCACACTGACCCCACTCTGTCAACGTAACACACACAGGGAAGGGCAGACCAACCTAACTCTGTCAATGTAACACAACCTGAAAAGAGCAGACTGACCCCACTCTGTCAATGTAACAGACCCAGGTTTGAGCACACTGACCCCACTCTGTCACTGTAACCCACCCAGGAAAGAGCAGACTGACCTCACTCTGTCAATGTAACACACACAGGGAAGAGCAGACTGACGCCACTCTGTCAATGTAACACACCCAGGGTAGAGCAGACTGACCACACTCTGTCAATACAACACACCCAGGGAATAGCAGACTGGCCACACTCTTTCAATACAACACCCCCAGGCAAGAGCAGACTGACCCAGCTCTGTCGATGTAACACCCCCAGAGAAGAGCAGACTGACCCAACTCTGTCAATATAACACACCCCGGGAAGAGCAGACTGACCCCATTCTATCAAAGTAACACACCCAGGGAAGAGCAGACTGACACCACTCTGTCAATGTAACACACCCAGTGAAGAGCAGACTGACCTCACTCTGTCAATTTAACACACCCAGGGAAGAGCAGACTGACCCCACTCTTTCAATGTAACACCCCCAGGGAAGAGCAGACTGACCCCACTCTGTCAATTTAACACCCCCAGGGAAGAGCAGACTGAGCACACTCTGTCATTGTAACACACACAGGGAAGTGCAGACTGACCCCACTCTGTCAATGTAACAGACGCAGGGAAGAGCAGACTGGCCTCACTCTGTCAATGTAACACACCCAGGGAAGAGCAGACTGACCCCAATCTGTCAATGTAACACACCCAGGGAAGGGCAGACTGACCCCCCTCTGTCAATGTAACACACCCAGGGAAGAGCAGACCGACCCCACTCTTTCAATGTAACACACCCAGTGAAGCGCACACTGACCCCACTCTGTCAACGTAACCCAGCCAGGAAAGTGCAGACTGACCCCACTCTGTCAATGTAACACACCCAGGGAAGAGCAGACTGACCCCACTCTGTCAATGTAACACACCCAGGGAAGAGCAGACTGACCCCACTCTGTCAATGTAACACACCCAGGGAAGAGCAGACTGACCCCACTCTGTCAATGTAACACACCCAGGGAAGAGCAGACTGACCCCACTCTGTCAATGGAACACACCCAGGGAAGAGCAGACTGACCCCAATCTGTCAATGTAACTCAAAAAAGGAAGAGCAGACTGACCCCGCTCTGTCAATGTAACACACCCAGGGAAGAGCAGACTGACCCCACTCTGTCCATGTAACACTACCAGGAAAGAGCAGACTGACCCCACTGTGTCAATGTAACACACCCAGGGAAGAGCAGAATGACACCACTCTGTCAATGTAACACACCCAGGGAAGAGCAGAATGACCCCACTCTGTCAATGTCACACACCCAGGGAAGAGCAGACTGACCCCACTCTGTCAATGTAACACACCCAGGGAATCGCAGAATGACCTCACTCTTTCAATGTAACACACCCAGGGAAGAGAAGACAGACCTCACTCTGCCAATGTAACCCACCCAGGGTTGAGCAGTCTGACCCAAGTCTGTTAATGTAACCCAACCAGGGAAGAGCAGAATGAACTCACTCTGTCAATGTAACACACCAAGGCAAGAACAGACATACCCCACTCTGTCAAAGTAACACACCCAGGGAAGAGCAGACTGACCCCACTCTGTCAATGTAACCCACACAAGGAAGAGCAGATAGACCCCAGTCTGTTAATGTAACTCACCCGGGGAAGAGCAGACTGACCCCACTCTGTCAATGTAACCCACACAGGGAAGAGCAAACTGATTCCACTCTGTCAACGTAACACACCCAGGGAAGAGCAGACTGACCCCACTCTGTCAATGTAACACACCCAAAAAAGAGCAGAATGACCAAACTCTGTCAGTGTAACATACCCATGGAAGAGCAGACTGCCCCACTCTGTCAATGTAACACACCCAGGGAAGAGCAGACTGACCCCACTCTGTCAGTGTAGCCCACCCAGGGAAGAGCAGACTGACCCCACTCTGTCAATGTAACACACCCAGGGAAGAGCAGACTCACCCCACTCTGTCAATGTAACACACCCAGGGAAGAGCAGACTGACCCCACTCTGTCAATGTAACACACCCAAAAAAGAGCAGACTGACCAAACTCTGTCAGTGTAACATACCCATGGAAGAGCAGACTGCCCCACTCTGTCAATGTAACACACCCAGGGAAGAGCAGACTGACCCCACTCTGTCAGTGTAGCCCACCCAGGGAAGAGCAGACTGACCCCACTCTGTCAATGTAACACACCCAGTGAAGAGCAGACTGACCCCACTCTGTCAATGTAACACACCCAGGGAAGAACAGACGGACCCCACTCTGTCAATGTAACACACCCAGGGAAGAGCAGACTGACCCCACTCTGTCAATGTAGCCCACCCAGGGAAGAGCAGACTGACCCCACTCTGTCAATGTAACACACCCAGGGAAGAGCAGACGGACCCCACTCTGTCAATGTAGCCCACCCAGGGAAGAGCACACTGACCCCACTCTGTCAATGTAGCCCACCCAGGGAAGGGCTGACTGACCCCACTCTGTCAATGTAACACATCCAGGGAAGATCAGACTGACCTCACTCTGTCAATATAACACACCCAGCGAAGATCAGACTGACCTCACTCTGTCAATGTAACACACCCAGGGAAGAGCAGACTGACCCCACTTTGTCAATGTAACACACCCAGGGAAGAGCAGACTGACCCCACTCTGTCAATGTAACACACCCAGGGAAGAGCAGACTGACCCCACTCTGTCAATGTAACACACCCAGGGAAGAGCAGACTGACCCCACTCTGACAATCTAACTCACACAGGCTCGAGGAGATGATCCAAGAGATGAACTGATGGCCGGTTCAATCCAGAATTTAGGGTCTCGAACACAGTGTCAGAGAGTTTGGTGTGGCCGGGTGAATCCCTGGGTTAGAGACTGGAATAAAGTATCTGGGAGTGTGGGATAGGCCGGATTAGTCCATGCATTACGGTGTGGAACACAGTGTCTGAGAGTGAGGGATTGGCCGGACTATTCCAGGGGTTAGGATCTGGAACAAAGTGCCTGAGAGTGTGGGATAGGCCGGAAAATCCAGGGCTTAGGGTCTGGACCAAAGTGCTGGTAAGTGTGGGATAGGCCGGATTAATGCATGGGTTCTCGTATGGAACACAGTGGCTGAGGGTGTGGGATAGGCCGGAACAATCCAGGCGTTAGTGTCTGGAACACAGTGGCTGAGGGTGTGGAGTTGGCCGGAATAGTCCAGGGGTTACTGTCTAACACAGTGTCTGAGAGTGTGGGATGGGCCGGAATAATCCATAGGTTCGGGTCTGGAACACAGTGTCTGAGAGTGTGGGGTAGGCCGGAAGATTCCAGGGATTAGGGTCTGGAACAAAGAACCTGAGAGTGTGGGAGAGGCCGGATTAATCCAGGGGTTAGGGCCTGGAACACAGTGTCTGAGAGTGTAGGATAGGCCCGGTCTATCCAGGGGTTAGGATCTGGAACACAATTTCTGAGAGTGTGGGATCGGTCGGATTAATCCAGGTGTTGAGGTCTGGGACACAGCATTTGAGAGTGTGGGATAGACTGAATTAATGCAGGAGTTACGGTCTGGAACACTGTGCCTGAGAGTATGGGATAGGCCAGGTCAATCCAGGGGTTAGGGTCTGAAACACAGTGTCAGAGAGTGTGGGATAGGCTGGATGAATCCAGCAGTGTGGGTCTGGAATTCAGTGTCTGCGGGAGTAGGATAGGCCGGATTAATCCAGGGATTAGGGTCTGGAACACAGTGTCTGAGAGTGTGGGATAGGCTGGATGAATCCAGCAGTGTGGGTCTGGAATTCAGTGTCTGCGGGAGTAGGATAGGCCGGATTAATCCAGGGATTAGGGTCTGGTACAAAGTGCCGGAACGTGTGGGGAAGGCCGATTCAATCCCGGGTTTAGAGTCTGGAACAAATTATTTAGGAGTGTGGGATGGGCCGGATTAATCCAGGGGTTAGAGTCTGGAACACAGGGTGTCTGAGAGTGTGGGTACGCCGGATTAATCCAGGGATTAGGGTCTGGAACAAAGTGCATGAGAGTTTGGGGAGGCCGTAATAATCCAGGTGTTAGGGTCTGGAATGCAGTGCTTGAGAGAGTGGGATAGGTCGGATTAATCCAGGGGTTAGTGTCTGAAACACAGTGCCTGAGAGTGTGTATTGACTGGATTAATCCAGGGGTTAGGATCTGGAACACAGTGTCAGAGAGTTTGGGGTGGCCGAGTCAATCCAGGGGTTAGGGTCTGGAATACATTGTCTGAGTTTATGGGATAGACCAGATTAATCCAGGGGTTAGGGTCTGGAATACATTGTCTGAGTTTATGGGATAGACCAGATTAATCCAGGGGTTAGGGTCTGGAACACAGAGTGTGAGTGTGGGATAGACCGGAATATTCCAGGAGTTAGGGTCTGGAATGCAGTGCTTGAGAGAGTGGGATAGGTCGGATTAATCCAGGGGTTAGTGTCTGAAACACAGTGCCTGAGAGTGTGTATTGACTGGATTAATCCATGGGTTGGGGTCTGGAACACAGTGTATGAGCGTGAGGGATAGGCCGGATTAATCCAGGTGTGAAGGTCTGGGACACAACGTTTGAGAGTGTGGGTTAGGCTGGATTAATGCAGGAGTTAGGGTCTGGAATTCAGTGCCTGAGAGTGTGGGGACACCGGGTCTATCCAGGGGTTAGGGTCTGGAACACAGTGTCTGAGAGAGTGGGATAGGCCGGATTAATGCAGGAGTTAGCGTCTGGAACACAGTGTCTGAGAGAGTGGGATAGGCCAGATTAATCCAGGGGTTACGGTCTGGAACACAGTGTCTGAGAGTGTAGGATAGGCCGGGTCAATCCAGGGGTTAGGGTCTGCAACACAGTGCGGGAGTAGGATAGGTCGGATTAATCCAGGGGTTACGGTCTGGAACACAGTGTCTGAGAGCGTAGGATAGGCAGGATTAATCCAGGGGTTAGGGTCTGGTACAGAGTTCCGGAAAGTGTGGAGAAGGCCGATTCAATCCCGGGGTTAGAGTCTGGAACAAAGTACCTGGGAGTGTGGGATAGGCCGGATTAATCAAGGCATTAGGGTCTGGAACACAGTGTCTGAGAGTGTGGGGTAGGACGGAATAATCCAGGGGTTAGGGTCTGGAACACAGTGTCTGAGAGTGTGGGGCAGGCTGGAATATTCCAGGGTTTTGGTCTGGAACACAGTGTCTGAGAGTGTGGGATAGGCCGGATTAATCCAGGGGCTAGGCTCTGGAACAAAGAGCCTGAGAATGTGGGGGTGGCCGGAATAGTCCAGGATTTAGGGTCTGGAACAGTGTCTGAGAGTGTGGGATAGACCGGGTCAATCCAATGGTTAGTGTCTGGAACACAGCCCCTGAGACTGTGGGATAGGCCGGATTAATCCAGGGGTTAGGGTCTGCATCACAGTGCCTCAGAGTGTGGAATGGGCTGGATTAATCCTGGGTTTAGGGTCTCGAACACAGTGCCTGAGAGTCTGGGGGAGGCCGGAGAATCCAGGGATTAGATCTGAAACACAGTGTCTAAGAGTGTGTTGGAGGCCGGGTCAATCCAGGGGTTAGGGTCTGGAACAGTGTCTGACAGTGTGTGATAGGCCAGATTAATCCAGGGGTTAGGTCCTAGAACACAGTGTCTGAGAGTGTGGGATAGGCCAGATTAATCCAGGGGTTAGGGTCTGGAATACAATGTCTGAGAGTGTGGGATAGGCCCGGTCAATCCAGGGTTTACATTCTGGAACAAAATGTCTGAGAGTGTGTGATTGGTCGGATTAATCAAGGGGTTAGAGTCTGGAACACAGTGCCTGAGAGAGTGGGATAGGCCGGATTAATCCAAGGGTTAGGTTCTGGAAAACAGTGTCTGAGAGAGTGGGATAGGTCGGATTAATACAGGAAATAGGGTCTGGAACACTGTGCCTGAGAGTGTGGGATAGGCCAGATTAATCCGGGGTTAGGGTCGGGAACACAGTGCCTGAGAATGTGTGCTAGGCCGGATTAATCCAGGGGTTTGTGTCTGGATTATAGTACTTGTGAGAGTGGCGTAGGTCGGAATAATCCAGGGATTAGTGTCTGGAACACGGGTCTGAGGGTGTGGGATAGGCCAGATTTATCCAAGGGCTAGGCTCTGGAATACAGTATCTGAGAGTGTGGAATAGGCGGGATTAATCCATGGGTTAGGGTCTGGAACACAGTGTCAGAGAGTTTGGGGAGGCCGGGTCAATCCATGGGTTAGGGTCGGGAACACAGTGTCAGAGAGTTTGGGGAGGCCGGGTCAATCCATGGGTTAGGGTCTGGAATACAATGTCTGAGTTTATGGGATAGACTGGATTAATCCATGCGTTAGGGTCTGGAACACAGTGTGTGAGTGTGGGATAGGCCGGAATATTCCAGGATTTAGGGTCTGGAAAGCAGTGCTTGAGAGAGTAGGATAGGTCGGATTAATCCAGGGTTTGTTGTCTGGAATACACTTTTAGAGAGTGTGGGTTAGGCTAAATTAATCCAGGGGTTAGGGTCAGTACACAGTGCCCGAGGGTGTGGGATAGGCAGGGTCAATCCAGTGGTTAGGGTCTGGAACACAGTGCCTGAGAGAGTTGGATAGGCTGGATTAATCCAGGGGTTAGGGACTGGAACAGAGTGTCTGACATTGTTGGATAGGCCAGATTAATCCAGAGTTTAGTGTCTGCAACAAAGTGCCTGAGAGAGTAGGATAGGCAGGATTAATACAGGGAATAGAGTCTGGAACACAGTGCCTGAGAGAGTGGGATAGGCCGGACTAATCCATGAGTTAGGGACTGGAACACAGTTCCTGAGAGAGTGGGATAGGTCGGACTAATCCAGCAGTTAGTGTCTGGAACACAGTTCCTGAGAGAGTGGGATAGGTCGGATTAATCCAGGTGTTAGGATCTGGAACATAGTGGTTGAGAATGTGGATTTGGTCGGATTAATCCAGGGGTTAGGGTCTGGAACACAGTGTCTGAGAGTGTGGGATAGGCCGGATTAATCCAGGGGCTAGGGTCTGGAACACAGTGTCTGAGAGTGTAGGATCGGCCCATTCTATCAACGAGTTACGTTCTGGAACACAATGTCTGAGAGTGTGGGATTGTTCGGATTAATCCAGGGATTAGGGTCTAGAACACAGTGTCCGAGAATGTTTGGGATAGGCCGGATTAATCCAGGACGTAGGTTCTGGAATGCGGTGTCTGCGAGTGTGGGTGTGCTGGATTAATCCAATGGTTAGGTTTGAGAAGACAGTGCCTGAGAGAGTGGGATAGGTTGGATTAATCCAGGGTTTAGTGTCTGGAATACAGTGTCAGAGAATGTGGGGTTGGCCGGGTTAATCCAGTGGTTAGGGTCTGGAATACAGTGTCTGAGAGAGTGGGATAGGTTGGATTAATCCAGAGTTTAGTGTCTGGAATACAGTGTCAGAGAATGTGGGGTTGGCCGGGTTAATCCAGTGGTTAGGGTCTGGAATACAGTGTCTGAGAGAGTGGGATAGGCCGGATTAATCCAGGGGTTAGGGTCTGGAACTATGAGAAACAAAGCTCACACACTTCAATAATTGCAGTCCGAGACAAAATCTGAATCAGTAGTGTCCTTTATTTTACTCTTGCAAGAGGGTGTGATGTCCAGTGTCTACAAGGCAAGGGACATACACACCCCAAATTCAATTCATACACAATATTTATATAATTTGGTTTCTTTTGTTTTTCATTGCTCCTCCCCTGTTTACATCGTCCACTTCCCTACGACCGACCCCCATTACCCCTGTTTATCTCTTGCCTTATCCGGCCTTGTCTGTGACAAAATGCTTATTTCTGGCCTCACAAGGCTGTTTGACCTCATCCTGCTGTAGGTCATTGTTCGGCATATTCTTTCTTCACCATTATCTACTCCCTCCATCTGTACCTTCCCCTGATCCTTATGACCCTTTTAATTGGGGTTTGTTCCTGTGTCTCTGTAAAAGTGGGAAACAGATGTTTATATCTCCTGTTTGTACAGGCGTACCTAGCTGAACTTCCTCCCCTCACAGCATCTTATCTATTCGCCTGTAATATCTACCATTGTTTTGCAGTCACGTTTCATTCTTGCATACAATTTTAGCTAATACAAAAACAATTATGTATTTCCTCCACATCGTTTCCATTCTTGTTGACTCAGCTCTTGGCTAAAACAATTACACACTGGTGTGAGTTTTTTTTGCCTTGTACAAGTAAATGGAATTGCAGAAGTAACACTAGTTTTCCCACATCCCACAATTTCCCCATTTTCTTTAATTACCATTTGTTACCTTCTGCAATTTTTCTTTTAAGCATCGCCCCCGAAATTCACAAGCATCATTCCGGAGATTTCATCCATCTTGGTCTCACTCATCCCCTCATTATTTAGTCGATAAAGTTCCCCTGCCTGATTCCCTTTTAGGGGCATCTGTTTCATTAAGGCTGTCTCAATCAGTCTTTGGGTGAGTCCTCGTATACAGGGTATGATACAACAGCCAGTGGCTACCAACACCCCGGCTACTACTGTCAGGGAAGGAAGGATAGAAACCACCACCCCCCTTCCATTTTCCAAACCAGGATTCAAGCCATCCCGTGAGAGATGTGTCTACTCCCGAATTCTCAGCCTGTTCATCTGCTAAGGGAGTCAATCCCCTTAAGGCCCGAGTGATTGAACCATCAGGTGCAGTGTTATTAGGAATAAAGGTGCACCAGATTCCTCCTAACATCACACACACACCCCCTTTTCCCGCTAGAATCATCTCAAGGGCCATTCTATTTTCCCAAGCCATCCCACTTGTCACATCAAGCTGGTCTGATATTCCTTTAACCACATCTCTTGTATAATTTATAAATCACTGTTGATTATAGAAAATGTAATTTATCCAATCTATATTTTTATTAATTGTTACCCACCAGAAGAGAGCTGACTCAAAGCCTGCTGCAATCTGGTTACGAGCCTTGAATTCATCAGGTACCCCCCCGCCCCAGGGACTCCTACAGAATCGAGATAAATCCTGTCATTGAAAGAAGTGTCTAATAGTGATCTCTTACCCCTTCTCTTTTTCCCTACTAGCTTTTCCTTCTCAAATGCCAGGGTAAATGGAATTGCCAACTGTACAATTCCACATATCCCTCTCCAATCCAGAGGGAGGGTGGGTCTCTCTATTTTGCCTCCACAGTCCCACCACAGATCCACTCGGGGAACCTTCAGTGCTGAGTAGTTCCCTCCCTTCTCCGTTTCAGTAACATCCTTAATCTCTGTACATAATTTCAGCTCCCCCCAAGTCTCCAGACCGATTTGTACCTCGTCTACACACACACCATGTGTGATTTCTGACTGTGGCTGGAAACGTGGGGGGGGTGGGGGTTTTGAGTCTTTCTTCTCCAAGGGAGGGAACATCAGAGATAGGGAGGTACAATTCCTATCATTCCATGCAGTCTCATCCTGGTACAGGGCTATCATACATTTCATGCCCTTCCTGTCTCCCTTCCACCCGAGCGGAAAGGGAACCACCTGGGCCACTGGCCGACCGGAGGCACATGCAGAGCAATTGGTCTTGTTCAGACTTTTTACAGTATACTTTACCCATTTAACCCAGGCGTTTGCATCACCATTTCCAGTTTCTACTTTGATGGTCTGTTTTAAGTCCTTTTCCTGTGTAATTTTTACTACTTTAGGGTCATTGGGAGGGGTGACGCAGTAGTTCTGCCCGTTTTCCCTGTCCTACGCTAATTCGAAAACAACAGCCCAAGAAATCCTTCCCATTTGCTTTCATTTCTATCCCAAATGTTTCATTTAATTGTCTCTCATAGGTGCCCCCCCCTACCCCCCCCACCCCCAGAATTGCTCTGTGCCATGTGGTTTTCTTCATCGTTAAGTATATTGGGTTACACTTTTTATCGGGACAATCGCGAGCTGATCGGAAGGGGGCCCGGTGTACTGTGACGAGACCACTATACCAAGTACCATCCCCAAGGCCATCCCCATAGAACTTAAGATGTATCTCTGAGCTGTGGTACTGTCTCTGATTATCTACATCCCCACAATTTAAGCTGCATGCATCAGCGTCTATTACTTGTGGATTATCAGACTGAGGAACTGTTAATAACACATATGAAAATGATATTTGACAAAATCCCAATACGAAGAGAGCTAGCATCATAACTCTAAGCATCTCCAGCATTCTAAACATGATGGCGAAGCACAAAACGACTTAATATACAATCTTACAGAAATAATCCCGCGCTCGCATCACCACTGTATAATCAGTTACTCAAAGTCTCTTTAGTCTGAGTTTCAGCGGGTCTTCCGTTGATCCGACTGTCCAGACTTCTTCCCCAACTGGAGATTCCACTGTCCCTTTGATCCGAGTGTAGTGAGTCCAGCCTTTCCCCCACTATCCTTATTAACGTTTCGGTCGTCAAAAGAGCCTGGTACGGCCCTTCCCAGTCCGGCTGTAATTTAGTCTCTGTCCATGATTTTACTGAGACCCAATCTCCCGGCCGGATGGGATGAACGGTGAATTCAAGGGGTGGAGTCTGTGCCAATAAACCCTGTTCCCTGAGGAAAGACAAAGAGGAGGACAAACCCAGTATATACTTCTTTAAGAACAAGTCTTTAGTTTCGGGAAGTGGCAATTCCCCATTTGTTCCCAGATAAGGTAATCCAAATAAGATTTCATAGGGGGATAGTCCCAAATCTTTCCTTGGGGCTGTTCGTACTCACAAGAGAGCTATAGGTAAACATTTGATCCAAGGGAGTCTGGTTTCTATTATCAGTTTAGCGAGCTGTCATTTGAGTGTTTGGTTCATTCTCTCAACCCTTCCTGATGATGGCGGGTGCCATTGAGTATGGAACTCCCAGGAAATTCCCAACCCTTTCATTACCCCTGTGACACTTTAGAGGTAAAATAAGTTCCTTGGTCAGAATCTATATGGTTCACTAGCCCATATCGGGGAATTATGTTCTCTAATATTGTTTTAGACACCCCACTCGCAGTGGCAGTAGCTCGGGAGTATGCTTCAACCCAACCAGATAGATGATCTACTATAACCAACATATACTTTAGTCTCCCTACTCTGGGTAGTTCAGTATAATCTACTTGTATACTCTGGAAGGATCTCAATCCTGGGTCTCTTCCTCCTGGGGTCTGTTTTCTCAAGACTTTCTTATTTACCTTTCTGCATATTATACATCCCTCACATATTTGTTTAACAATTGTATACATTCCTTTACATCCATATTCCCTAAGAACTAAATCACACATTGCTTGTACTCCCCAATGCCTGCCTTGATGTAGGACAGCCATAATCTCTCCCATCATCATTTTGTTTAACATTTCCCTTCCATCAGGTAACCTCCAATGCCCATCTGCTGTTTTTACAGCCCCTAAATCTCTCAATTATTTTCCTCTCTTTCAGTAAATATAGGAGCTTCCCTAGGACCTGGGACAGTAGGTATTAGGGAATGGATCACCACTTCTTGTGGGTTCAGGGCTGCTTCCTTAGCCACTTCATCGGCTAATCTATTCCCCCTAACTTCAGGTTCATTTCCTTTCTGATGAGCATTTACATGCACTACTGCTATTTCTCGGGGGAGTAATAGGGACTCCAAGACCCGTTTAATCAACTCTTCGTGTACTAATTCTTTCCCCCGGGTATTGATCAGTCCTCTTTCCTGCCATATCTTTCCGAACGTGCCAACACCAAATACATATTTAGAGTCAGTGTATACTGTTCCCTCTTTATTTTCTAACGCCCTAAGGGCTCTTTCCAATGCATAGAGTTCGCAGGTCTGAGCTGACCACCCATTTGGCAACCTTCCTGTCTCCACCACACTACCTTCCATCCCATCTTCGACTGCATACCCATTATGTCTTTTCCCTTCAGTCACCCGGGATGATCTGTCTATAAATTGTGGGGCTCCTGCATGAAGTGGAATATCTCTCAGGTCCATGCGGACCTTAGTTTGGTATTCTATAATGTCAAGGCAGTCGTGCCCTGGATTCTAAGGAGATTCTCCTTCCCCTTTCCAAAGAAAGGCAGCTGGATTTAAAGAATTGTCCGTGACCAACACTAGATCATCCTTTTCTATTAATATTGCCTCATATTTCAGAATCCGCGAGTCTGCCAACCATCGCCCAGCTTTTTGGTTTATGATCGTTCTCACTTGGTGTGGGGTGCTTACTATTAGGGCTCCCCCAAATGTAAGCTTCCTGCTTTCCTCCACCAACAGTGCAGTGGCAGCGACAGCCTGCACACACTCAGGTCACCCCCGGGATACTGGATCCAATAGCTTCGAAAGATATGCTCCTGGTTGTCTCATTCCACCCCACCTCTGGGTCAATACTCCCAGAGCCGCTCCCTTATCTACGGTAACAAAGAGGTGGAAAGGTTTATCTAGAGAAGGTAAGGCTGACTCGGGGGCATGGATCAGATCTCTTTTGAGTTCCTCAACTCGTTCTTTTTCCCGATCATCCCAACTTAGACATTTTGGTTCCCCCTCTAATAGTTTGAGATATAATTTCTTAGTCTTCTGTCCATAGGAATCAATCCACAATCTGCAATATCCCGTTAGACCCAAAAATGTACGTAACTCCCGTTAAGTCCTGGGCAGTGGCATCCCCACTATTCCCTCTATCTCTTCCGGGCTTATCTTTCGCTTTCCCTCACTAACTAAATGTCCCAAGTATTTCACTTCTCACTCCACATATTGTAGTTTGTTCTTAGATATCCTCAGTCCCTGCTGACCCAGGAAATTCAATAATTTGTTAGTGGCTTCTACTACTCTTTCTCTTCGTTTTCCTGTTACTAAGAGGTCGTCTACATCCTGCAACAGGGTAGTCCCCTTGGGGCTGCTAAATTTCTCTAATATTTGTTCTAACAGCCAGCTCAATAAACTCAGGGAGACCGTAAACTCCTGGGGGTGCACAGCCCACCGGTATTGCTGTTTCCGTCCTGTCTTGGGATCTTCCCACTCAAAGGTAAACAAATTCCTCCTTTCCTCCGCCAAGAGACAAGCCCAAAAGGCATCCTTGAAATCTATCACACTAAACCATTTGTGAATATTATCTTTCCACAATAATAGCATCCTGCCTGTGGAGACCTCCATCTCTGTCCCTGTCGCTCGAACCCTCCATCAAATGCTCCCCCTTGTCCTCTCCCTCTCCCCCTTGTCCTCTCCCTCTCCATCTCCCTCTCCCCCTTGTCCTCTCCCTCTCCCTCTTGTCCTCTCCCTCTCCCTCTTGTCCTCTCCCTCTCCCTCTCCCCCTTGTCCTCTCCCTCTCCCTCTCCCCCTTGTCCTCTCCCTCTCCCTCTCCCCCTTGTCCTCTCCCTCTCCCCCTTGTCCTCTCCCTCTCCCTCTCCCCCTTGTCCTCTCCCTCTCCCCCTTGTCCTCTCCCTCTCCCCCTTGTCCTCTCCCTCTCCCCCTTGTCCTCTCCCTCTCCCCCTTGTCCTCTCCCTCTCCCTCTCCCCCTTGTCCTCTCCCTCTCCCCCTTGTCCTCTCCCTCTCCCTCTCCCCCTTGTCCTCTCCCTCTCCCTCTCCCCCTTGTCCTCTCCCTCTCCCTCTCCCCCTTGTCCTCTCCCTCTCCCCCTTGTCCTCTCCCTCTCCCTCTCCCCCTTGTCCTCTCCCTCTCCCCCTTGTCCTCTCCCTCTCCCCCTTGTCCTCTCCCTCTCCCCCTTGTCCTCTCCCTCTCCCCCTTGTCCTCTCCCTCTCCCCCTTGTCCTCTCCCTCTCCCTCTCCCCCTTGTCCTCTCCCTCTCCCCCTTGTCCTCTCCCTCTCCCTCTCCCCCTTGTCCTCTCCCTCTCCCTCTTGTCCTCTCCCTCTCCCCCTTGTCCTCTCCCTCTCCCCCTTGTCCTCTCCCTCTCCCTCTCCCCCTTGTCCTCTCCCTCTCCCTCTCCCCCTTGTCCTCTCCCTCTCCCTCTTGTCCTCTCCCTCTCCCTCTCCCTCTTGTCCTCTCCCTCTCCCTCTCCCTCTTGTCCTCTCCCTCTCCCTCTCCCTCTTGTCCTCTCTCTCTCCCTCTCCCCCTTGTCCTCTCCCTCTCCCTCTTGTCCTCTCCCTCTCCCCCTTGTCCTCTCCCTCTCCCCCTTGTCCTCTCCCTCTCCCTATCCCCCTTGTCCTCTCCCTCTCCCCCTTGTCCTCTCCCTCTCCCTCTCCCCCTTGTCCTCTCCCTCTCCCCCTTGTCCTCTCCCTCTCCCTCTCCCCCTTGTCCTCTCCCTCTCCCCCTTGTCCTCTCCCTCTCCCCCTTGTCCTCTCCCTCTCCCTATCCCCCTTGTCCTCTCCCTCTCCCCCTTGTCCTCTCCCTCTCCCCCTTGTCCTCTCCCTCTCCCTATCCCCCTTGTCCTCTCCCTCTCCCCCTTGTCCTCTCCCTCTCCCTCTCCCCCTTGTCCTCTCCCTCTCCCCCTTGTCCTCTCCCTCTCCCTCTCCCCCTTGTCCTCTCCCTCTCCCTCTCCCTCTTGTCCTCTCCCTCTCCCTCTTGTCCTCTCCCTCTCCCCCTTGTCCTCTCCCTCTACCTCTCCCCCTTGTCCTCTCCCTCTCCCTCTCCCCCTTGTCCTCTCCCTCTCCCTCTCCCGCTTGTCCTCTCCCTCTCCCTCTCCCCCTTGTCCTCTCCCTCTCCCTCTCCCCCTTGTCCTCTCCCTCTCCCCCTTGCCCTCTCCCTCTCCCCCTTGTCCTCTCCCTCTCCCCCTTGTCCTCTCCCTCTCCCCCTTGTCCTCTCCCTCTCCCTCTCCCCCTTGTCCTCTCCCTCTCCCTCTTGTCCTCTCCCTGTCCCTCTTGTCCTCTCCCTCTCCCTCTCCCCCTTGTCCTCTCCCTCTCCCTCTTGTCCTCTCCCTCTCCCTCTTGTCCTCTCCCTCTCCCCCTTGTCCTCTCCCTCTCCCTCTCCCCCTTGTCCTCTCCCTCTCCCTCTCACCCTTGTCCGCTCCCTCTCCCTCTCCCCCTTGTCCTCTCCCTCTCCCCCTTGTCCTCTCCCTCTCCCTCTTGTCATCTCCCTCTCCCTCTTGTCCTCTCCCTCTCCCCCTTGTCCTCTCCCTCTCCCCCTTGTCCTCTCCCTCTCCCCCTTGTCCTCTCCCTCTCCCCCTTGTCCTCTCCCCCTTGTCCTCTCCCTCTCTCTCTCCCCCTTGTCCTCTCCCTCTCCCTCTCCCCCTCTCCCTCTCCCCCTTGTCCTCTCCCTCTCCCCCTTGTCCTCTCCCTCTCCCCCTTGTCCTCTCCCTCTCCCTATCCCCCTTGTCCTCTCCCTCTCCCCCTTGTCCTCTCCCTCTCCCTCTCCCCCTTGTCCTCTCCCTCTCCCTCTCCCCCTTGTCCTCTCCCTCTCCCCCTTGTCCTCTCCCTCTCCCCCTTGTCCTCTCCCTCTCCCTATCCCCCTTGTCCTCTCCCTCTCCCCCTTGTCCTCTCCCTCTCCCTATCCCCCTTGTCCTCTCCCTCTCCCCCTTGTCCTCTCCCTCTCCCTCTCCCCCTTGTCCTCTCCCTCTCCCCCTTGTCCTCTCCCTCTCCCTCTCCCCCTTGTCCTCTCCCTCTCCCTCTTGTCCTCTCCCTCTCCCTCTTGTCCTCTCCATCTCCCCCTTGTCCTCTCCCTCTCCCCCTTGTCCTCTCCCTCTACCTCTCCCCCTTGTCCTCTCCCTCTCCCTCTCCCCCTTGTCCTCTCCCTCTCCCTCTCCCCCTTGTCCTCTCCCTCTCCCCCTTGCCCTCTCCCTCTCCCCCTTGTCCTCTCCCTCTCCCCCTTGTCCTCTCCCTCTCCCTCTCCCCCTTGTCCTCTCCCTCTCCCTCTTGTCCTCTCCCTGTCCCTCTTGTCCTCTCCCTCTCCCTCTCCCTCTCCCCCTTGTCCTCTCCCTCTCCCTCTTGTCCTCTCCCTCTCCCTCTTGTCCTCTCCCTCTCCCCCTTGTCCTCTCCCTCTCCCTCTCCCCCTTGTCCTCTCCCTCTCCCTCTCACCCTTGTCCTCTCCCTCTCCCTCTCCCCCTTGTCCTCTCCCTCTCCCTCTTGTCCTCTCCCTCTCCCTCTTGTCCTCTCCCTCTCCCCCTTGTCCTCTCCCTCTCGCCCTTGTCCTCTCCCTCTCGCCCTTGTCCTCTCCCTCTCGCCCTTGTCCTCTCCCTCTCGCCCTTGTCCTCTCCCTCTCCCCCTTGTCCTCTCCCTCTCCCCCTTGTCCTCTCCCCCTTGTCCTCTCCCTCTCTCTCTCCCCCTTGTCCTCTCCCTCTCCCTCTCCCCCTCTCCCTCTCCCCCTTGTCCTCTCCCTCTCCCCCTTGTCCTCTCCCTCTCCCCCTTGTCCTCTCCCTCTCCCCCTTGTCCTTGTCCTCTCCCTCTCCCTCTTGTCCTCTCCCTCTCCCTCTCCCCCTTGTCCTCTCCCTCTCCCTCTCCCCCTTGTCCTCTCCCTCTCCCTCTCCCCCTTGTCCTCTCCCTCTCCCTCTCCCCCTTGTCCTCTCCCTCTCCCTCTCCCCCTTGTCCTCTCCCTCTCCCCCTTGTCCTCTCCCTCTCCCTATCCCTCTCCCCCTTGTCCTCTCCCTCTCCCTCTCCCCCTTGTCCTCTCCCTCTCCCCCTCTCCCTCTCCCCCTCTCCCTCTCCCTCTCCCCCTTGTCCTCTCCCTCTCCCTCTCCCCCTTGTCCTCTCCCTCTCCCCCTTGTCCTCTCCCTCTCCCCCTTGTCCTCTCCCTCTCCCCCTTGTCCTCTCCCTCTCCCTCTCCCCCTTGTCCTCTCCCTCTCCCTCTCCCCCTTGTCCTCTCCCTCTCCCTCTCCCCCTTGTCCTCTCCCTCTCCCCCTCCCCCTTGTCCTCTCCCTCTCCCCCTCCCCCTTGTCCTCTCCCCCTTGTCCTCTCCCCCTCTCCCCTTTGTCCTCTCCCCCTTGTCCTCTCCCCCTTGTCCTCTCCCCCTTGTCCTCTCCCTCTCCCCCTTGTCCTCTCCCTCTCCCCCTTGTCCTCTCCCTCTCCCTCTCCCCCTCTCCCTCTCCCCCTTGTCCTCTCCCTCTCCCTCTCCCCCTTGTCCTCTCCCTCTCCCTCTCCCCCTTGTCCTCTCCCTCTCCCCCTTGTCCTCTCCCTCTCCCCCTTGTCCTCTCCCTCTCCCTCTCCCCCTCGTCCTCTCCCTCTCCCTCTCCCCCTCGTCCTCTCCCTCTCCCTCTCCCTCTCCCCCTCTCCCTCTCCCTCTCCCTCTCCCTCTCTGTCCTACCTGCTGCCACCCACCCTCCAGTTGCTCACTATTGGTTCCATTCGTTTCTTAACTACCTCACCAACCGTAGCTCCCATCATTTTCACCTTCTGTTTCTGTCTCTCATCCTCTCTCTTTACAAACACTTTCTGTGCCTCTCTTAATAATTCATCTAATGGTTTTTCACTCCACCCTTCTATCTTCTGTATCTTTCTCTGTATGTCTGGCCATGCCTTTGTCACAAAATGTACTTTCAAAAGACCCTGTGCCACTGGGCCCTCAGGGTTCATTCCAGAATATTTCCGCATTGAGTCTCATAATCTTTTCAAGAAAGCTGAGGGAGTCTCATCTTTCTCCTGTCTAACTTCAAAGGCTTTAGTCAAATTCTGTGACTTTGGAACTGCCTCTCTTATTCCTTTTAGAATCAGGTCTTTCAATTCCCTCATTGTTTCTCTATGATCCGGGTTTTGGTTTTCCCACTGGGGGTCTCTGAGGGGAAACTTCACCTCTCCCTGTCCAGCATCCCCATCCCCAGTGGGATATTCCCTGTCCCATATTTTAATGGATGCTCCTCGAATAAGTCCCCTTTCTTTCCCAGTAAATAGGATATTCAAAATAGACATTAACTCAGTCCATGTGTACAGACTGGGCCCCAAGAATTGATCAATTTGTTCAGACAACCCTACCGGATCCTCAACCAGGACCTTCATCTCCTTTTTAAATGTTCTGACCTCCCCACTTGTGAGGGGGGCACTTACAAACCCAATCTCTTTGTCCCCTACTGGTACCTCCCGAAGGGGATAACTCTTTACGTTCTTCCCCTTTTTTTGTTTTCCTCCCCTAGGCTTTCGTTTAGATACTCCGGAGCCTCCTCAACATCTACTTTATCTTCCTTTTCTTTCAATGAGGATTGAGGGTCTGGGACAAAAACATCCCCATCCACCGTCCCTTCTTCCTCCTCTTGTGGGTCATCCGTTCCCTGTCCCCGTCTATCTGTCTCTCCTCCTCCTCCTCCATTTCCACCTAATCTGATTTTATGGTACGGGGGGGGGGGGGAGCGGGGGGAAGCAGCCAAGAGGATCCCAGAGACTGGGTGGGGCAGAGGGGGAATCCTTTGTCTTTACTACCATCATTCCCAAACTGCCCTTCCAACAAGACGCATAGTCCGCCTCCTCTTGACTAAAAGGTTGTTTTTCATTCACATACAAATCTAAATACTGATATGCCCAATCCTCGTCCGAACCATACTTTGGTCAGAAGACAGCCGGACGAAGGATTGGTTCTTTGGTCCATAATAAACAACAATATTTCATCATTTTCTTTTTATCTTTTTCCCTTGTACAAGTTATCTTTTTCCCTTGTACAAGTCTTACTTGTCCATTCCCGCAACATCCTCCCCAACGGACTTTCTGGAGGAATGTTAGCAGGGACTTTTTCTTCCTTTACTTTGTCACAGTTTGACTTACTCTGCCTACCCTCCATTTCTCAGGACCCTCGCCAGTCCCTCAGCGATTAAATACCCCTTTTCTCAGCCACCAAGGCAATACTTAAAAGTCAGGTTTCTTACCTTGGTCTGTGCACAGAGTTGCCTTGCCCCTTTCTGCTGTATTTTCTATCGACCTCCGTTCACTGTCTGATTCAGATGTCTCTCTTGTGGGATTCATACCAGTCACCCAAGGGAGCGGACCAAACTGGGACACGAGACCGCTCCTCAATCGGGAACGGGACATGTCTTCCCAGTGTCCAGGGCCAGCCACTCCCCCCAGCAATGGAAGAATATCCCGGATGAACCCCCAGTTTTGAGAAACAAAGCTCATGCACTTCAATAATTTCAGTCAGAGACAAGACCTGAAGCAATCAGTATTGTTTATGATACACTTGCAAGCGTGGTGCCTGCCGTAAGGCACCCAGAGTTTAGCAAGTCCATATCTTATATAGGATTCACTCCTCCCAACCCGGTGCCCATTACTGTTGTTTATCTCTTGCCGTATCCAGCCTTGTACATAACAAAGTAGAAGTCTTGCTTGGCTATTTCACCACATCCTGCTGCGGCCCATTGTTAGGTATATCCTCCTTCACTGCCATCTGTTTCCCTTGTAACATTCCCTCCCATTCCTCATCCATATTGAGCTCTATGACCCTATAATTGGGGTTTGTTTTTGTTTTTACAGAAGTGGGAAACAGATGCTTCGAACTACTGTTTGTACAGGCATATCTGGCTTAACCTCCACCCTCACAGCACCTTATCTATTTGTCTATAACATCTACCATTGTTTACAGGCATGTTTCATTCTTGTATGCACATCTGAGATAATACAAAAACAATTATATATTTCCTTCACATAGTTTTCATTCTTGTGAACTCAGCTCTTGGTTGAAACAATTCTCCACTGGTGTGAGTGTATTTACCTTGCTCAAGTAATTATGATTGCAGAAGTAACAATACTTTACCTAAATCCCACTGTATACTCCTTGATTGACGGTCTCACTAGAGTCCACAAGACAGTGGAAAAGTTACACATTGCTGAGGCATGTTAGCGCAGGATTTTAAAAAAAATTTGAACAGCAGACACTATTGTGCTATGCTTGGTGTGAGTTCAAACCATTATTGATATTCCCCTGAAAGCTGGTTTTAAATTATAGAATATTGCTGCATCAATGCAGGCCAAAATCCATCTTGTCCAGAATGTGTAATATTTTTAAAAAATAGATAATATGAAACAAGAAAAATGATTTTGGTGATGTGAAGAGATTTGTGTGTGGAACAAAAGTGTGTGCATTTGAAAAAGGAGCAGGTGACAACTTGTGTTGACAGGTGCTGAAACAAAGTGACAATTCACTGCATTCCCTCGAAACTTAATAACTTTGGGAAAGTTTATTGTCCTGACATTGTATCCCAATTCTTGGGAGAAGCTGCGATGAACCATGCATCGTTGAATGAGACTGAACAAAGATCACATAGTTATAACTGAGGACTGAATTTTAAATGTTGTGAGCAGAAAATAATTGCACCAGTATATTAACTGCACCAAGTCTGGTGAATTAATCAGTCTGGATTCGGCTTCCTCTGTCTGTCTCCCCAATAACTACTGCAGTCCTTCTGCTGAAAGAAGCAAGACCTTGCAGTTTGATTGTTTGCTGACTACACATTGGAGGATTGAGGTTAGACTTGGCAAGGGTCCAAATTAAAGCTACTATCTGTAATCAGAGACAGTGGGATTGCATTTGAAACAAAAATGTGGACTTTCTTTAGTGTCACAAAACTCGTCCATTTTTATCTGAAAGCTGTTCCTTGGCTCAAGGAGACTCTGTCCTTGATTTTTTGTTGGAGGTGGAGGTGGGGGGGGTGCAGGTTCCGATCAGTCTGGTGTGGTACAGAGATAAAAAGGATTTGAAGAGGCCTTTTGTTTACATGTAAACAGATGAGCCTTCAGGCCAAAGTGATCGTGCTTGACAACTCACCGACATAATCAAAGGGCAGTGGTCAGCTCTTTAGCTGAGCTAAGCTGAACAGGTTTGCAAAGTTCAACAGGGAGTTGTGTAGAAACTCTCTTTTCTGCCCTCCAACTTCAACTTGAAGCATTGATACTGGTGTTTAACATTGGAACTGATGTACTCGGAACAGCATAATTACGTCGAGCTGGATAGGTGGGGTTCTGTAGGGGTTCTTTGTTCTTTGTGTAATTTTGTGAGTAATGATTGTGCCTGTTTAAAATCTAGTCAGCAACCGAGCTATTTTATTCCAGGTAATTTTCACTGTACACTTATCGAAACAAACTGCAATGTTATGCTCTGGGCTGCCTGCTTAAGAATTTTGTGAGTGGTCTAATAGTCCACATTAGTCATTTCAATGTTAATGTAGTTGTAGTTCCTTATGTTTTAAACAACTTTATAATAGTCTGAGTTTAACAGTTCCAGTAAAAAATATCAAAAGGTATGCAATATTTATTGGATTATGTTAGTTACTGGAAGTATTTATTTAAAGTCACAATTATTTCCTTAGCTTTTAAGATGATGTATATTCCCATTTAAAGGAAGATGATACTTTGCTGTGAAGTGAAGGCTGAATCTGCTGTGATCATTTTGAGTCTGGCCATTTGCAGAGAAACACCTTTAAATTTAATCTCAAAGGAGCACTTTATTGTTTGAGGGCTTGGACTTCGGAGTAACCTAATTAAGATGTCACTGAGCAACTTCCCACTTGGTATATCGAGCAAAACATGAGGGAAATTCAACACACCAGTTGACGAGAGATGGGCATATAGGTGACAGTCTTTAACCATTGTAACAATAAATTCAGAACCTGGTCAATCTCAGATTACTATGTATGATGTTATGTCATAAATAGATTAGATTCCCGACAGTGTGGAAACAATCCACACCGACCCTCCGGAGAGTAACCCACCCAGGCCAATTTCCCTCTGACTAATGTACCGAACACTACGGGCAATTGAGCATGACCAATCCACCTGACCTACACATCTTTGGACTGTGGGAGGAAACCGGAGCACCCGGAGGAAACCCACGCAGACACAGGGTGAATGTGCAAACACCACACAGACAGTCTCCTGACTGAGCCAGCACACCGCCCAAGTGTTTTAACAAAAACAGAAACAGTAAAACACTTCCTGAGAATTGATGCTGTCTTCCATCCTGTTTAACTAATAAAATGTATTGTTGTTGGAGTGAGGTCAATGGAAAATAAAGACCATGAAAGCATAGGAAGGGTTAAAGCATGAAGACCACTGGGAATCTGTGATCTGTGGAATGCAGGGGCAGGATGGGATAACCATAGTGGAACATTCTGACACCCATCAGCAGAGTAAGGTTAAGGCTGAAGGGTCACTATGGCCAGATGAGATAACACTAGTAATAAAGCAAGTTTCTCTGGTAAGTGTTATTATGACAGGATTGGGACCGGAAATATTTGGGATATGACATTAAAATATCTAACTAATAGTTAGTCGAGTCAGCTTGAGACAGGAGACTATTGTAATAGATGGAATAGCTAAATATCTATCATGACAGGTTAGTCTGCAATGGAAGATCACTGCAGCAGAGTTCGCAATAAATATCTAATCATGACATTCGAATAACATCAAGTAGAATGTACAACTAAAGAGGTAATGGGAACTAACATCACTGGTTTATTGTGGAGCTGGAGTGAGATACTTTGATTAAGATAGTTGGTCATGCTGACAAGCTCACAGAAACATGATCAAAAATTATATAAAAATCCACGGACCCTGAGGTTCGGGGGCATTCGAGAATCTGCTTTCTCAGTGTCACGGTTTTTTGTTTGCAAATAAAAGACTTATTTCTTGAAGAACTCTCTGCGTCTCCTGGTGGTTCTCTATAGTTTCTCCACAACACTACCTGACCCAGTAATGCAGGGCCCTGGTCTCTGTCTCCGTTTCTCTCTCTCAGTCTCTCACTTATGCACGCACGAACGCGCACACAGTTACTGAGGGACAGTGAATGACAGAATAATAGAAGCATTTTCAAATATTAAAGCTCCATTAAACAATCCTGGGATGGGTTGATGGGGACAGTGTAGGGGGAGCTTTACTCTGTATCTAACCCTGTTCCGACCCTACCCTGGGAAGGGTTGATGGTGATACAGAAAAGGGAGCTTTACTGTGTATCCAACCCCATCCTGTCCCTGCCCTGGGAGGGGTTGATAGGGAAAGTGCAGGAGGATCGTTATTTTGGAACATAGGAACAGGAGGAGGCCATTCAGCCCCTCGAGCCTGTTCCATCATTCAATGGGATCATGACTAATCTGTGGCCTAACTCCACATTCCTTCCTTTGGCCCATATCCCTCAATATCTTCACTGAATAAACATGTATCTCTCTCTGATTTAACCTGAACGACTGATCCAGCATCCACTGCTGTTTGTGGAAGAGAGTCCCAAACCTCTCCCACCCTGTGTGTGTTAAAGTGCTTCCTACCATCTCTCCTGAACACTCTGGGCCCTCATTCTCAGACTCTGTTCCCTCTTGGTCTAGAATCTCCAACCTGTGGGAATCGTTGATCTTGATTGATCCTGTCTCATTCTGTTTATTCCTTGAAGGCTTTGATCAGATCACCCCTTAGCTTTCTCAATTCTGGAGGAAAACGGCCTCATTTGTCCAGTCTCCCCTCAGAATGTAATCCCTGAGCTCCAGGATCATTCTTGTAAACCTCCTTTGTGCTCCCTCTCTGTACTCCAACCTGATACCCACACACTTGCTGACACTGAACTCCATCTAACACAGCTTTGCCCATTCACCCAATCTATCGATATCCCTTTGTAATGTTAAGGTACCATCTGCACTGTCTACAATGCTGCCTAACTTTGTATCTCACCCCATGCTGTCCCGATCCTGTGTGTGTTTGATAGGAACAGTGCAGAGGGATCTATACTCTGTATCTAACCCCATGCTGCACATGTGCTGGGAGTATTCGATGCAGACAGTGTGGAGGGAGATTTACTCTGTATCTAGCCCCATGTTGTCCCTATCCTGGGAATGAATATACCATTGGCTCAGAGACAGGAGACATGATAGAGATGAATGAGACTTTCAGACTGGAGGGAGCTCCAGGCACATACAAGTTGGGAACTGTTTTCAGTAAAAGACAATTGATCCCAGGTCACTGCAGAGTGTTAGAATCTGATGCCTTTCCCTCACTATCCTCCTCCAATCCCTGGGAAGATCTGCTCCCACACCATGTTCCATCCTAACTGCTGACTATGTTAGATACATTAATACATTGGGGATGGACGGGGGTGATTTTAAAACTGGGATCTTGCTGTGTAACTTGCCTTCAAAATGCTCTCACATTCCCTTTCAAGTAATCTTTTCCTTCTTTTATCCCAATGAACTTTTGTTGGGAAAGCTGCAACGTGAAGATCCAAAATGTTCAGGCCGAGGGAAGCCTTGGCCAAGCTCCAGAGGGAGACGTGGTTCTGAGGCCTGAGGCCTGGTTGACAGGCTGCACCCCGTGGGGGCCGACATGGATTGTGTGTTTATTTACCCCGAGTTTTAATCTCCTCTGGGGTTCCCGGGTTTTAGGGGCATCCGGTTAACTGGCTACTGTCAGATTGCGGCCCTGTCATTTTTAAAGCAGGTTTGAAGCCTGGTGTTAAAGTATGTCATTTACATAAATGATTTGGATGCGAGCATAAGAGGTACAGTTAGTAGGTTTGCAGATGACACCAAAATTGGAGGTGTAGTGAACAGTGAACAGGGTTACCTCAGATTACAACAGGATCTGGACCAGATGGGCCACTGGGCTGAGAAGTGGCAGATGGAGTTTAATTCAGATAAATGTGAGGCGCTACATTTTGGGAAAGCAAATCTTAGCAGGACTTATACACTTAATGGTAAGGTCCTAGGGAGTGTTGCTGAACAAAGAGACCTTGGAGTCCAGGTGCATACCTCCTTGAAAGTGAAGTCGCAGGTAGGTAGAATAGTGAAGAAGGTGTTTGGTATGCTTTCCTTTATTGGTCAGAGTATTGAGTACAGGAGTTGGGAGGTCATGTTGCAGCTGTACAGGACATTGGTTAGGCCACTGTTGGAATATTGCGTGCAGTTCTGGTCTCCTTCCAATCGGAAAGATGTTGTGAAACTTGAAAGGGTTGAAAGATTTACAAGGATGTTGCCAGGGTTGGAGGATTTGAGCTACAGGGAGAGGCTGAACAGGCTGGGGCTGTTTTCCCTGGAGCATCGGAGGCTGAGGGATGACCTTATAGAGGTTTACAAAATTATGAGGAGCATGGATAGGATAAATAGACATAGTATTGTCCCTGGGGTCGGGGAGTCCAAAACTAGAGGGCATAGGTTTAGGGTGAGAGGGGAAAGATATAAAAGAGACCTAAGGGGCAACATTTTCACGCAGAGGGTGGTACGTGTATGGAATGAGCTGCCAGAGGATGTGGTGGAGGCTGGTACAATTGCAACATTGAAAAGGCATTTGGATGGGTATATGAATAGGAAGGGTTTGAAGGGATATGGGCCGGGTGATGGCAGGTGGGACTAGATTGGGTTGGGATATCTGGTCGGTATGGACGGGTTGGACCGAAGGGTCTGTTTCCGTTCTGTACATCTCTTTGACTCTATGTCCATCCCCAGGATCTGAGAGGGGGAATTAAAACCCAAATGATGTGACACTCTCTAAAGACTTGTCATAATGTCAGAGTAATATTGGTTACAGAGAGGGTAGGGTGAGAAAATACAACAGTGAGAGAAAGAGAGTGAGAGAGAGATTTGAAAAATTGAGAGAGCAGGGGAAACAGAAGGGGAGAGAGAGGGAGAGGTGTGTTGAGATTGTGAAATTCTGCAATGTTTGATTCTGGGGTGACAGGAAATAATTAAACTGAAGCAGCATCACAGAGGGGGAAAATGGTCAGAGTAATTAGCTGCTGCTGCATTGTTGCATGTGGGATCTTGCTGTGCACCAGCTGCCCCAATGCCGTCATTGCAAGCAGTGAGTGTTTTAATCAGGTAACCTGGTATCTCAAAGTTTCTCCAAAGCTTTGGAATGAAAACTCAGCTCATCACCCGATATGTTTGTGTTTGGATGTCGCTGGGAAATTGTCTGTGTCACAGAGAGAGGGGGAAACCTGGGATCTTGCTGTGCTATCTCTCTGTAATAATTTTCCTCCTTTGCTTTTCAATGAATGCTGTCTCTTTCCTCCCAAGGGATCTTGCTGGCCACTTGAAGATTCAAAGAGAGAAACTTTGGGATCAGGAGACCTTTGAACAAGAGCTTTCTCCAGAGGGGACACGGGCCTGAGGCCTGAGGCCTAGTCGACAGGCTGCACCCCGTGGGGGCCCACGTGAGTTGTGTGTTAATTTACCCCGAGGTTTAATCTCCTCTGGGGGACCCTGGGTTTTAGGGGCCTCTGGGTAACTGGCTCCTGTCAGATTGCAGCCCTGTCATTTTTAAACAGATTTGAAGCCTGGAGTTAAAGTAACTGGGGCCCTGGGATTTGACACAAACACATCAATCCCCAGTGAGTGTCTGACAGACAGGACTCCCCAAGGAGGGAAGTAAAACCTTAAATGAGAAACTTTCTCCAAAGACTTCTTCTAATATCAGAATAATGCTACATGTGGGATCTTGCTGTGTCTCAAACTACCTGCAGAGTGGCCTACGTTGCGACCAGAGTGATCAAATGTGATAATCGCACAGAAAAGACACAGGTTCGCCAATTCCCCAGGTATCTGGGAGGGGATCTCTCTCTCTCTCGGTCTTTCTTTGGTTGATTTTTCAAACAAATAAAACCGTCCCACACACAGAAATCCACAGCCTCCTGTCGGATGTAAAGTGGGATTTGAGCACATTGTGGAGCACGAAGGGGACTACCCTGTGGGATTGCACTGTGCATCAATAGCCCACCCTGTGACTTGTCGTCATTTTAATGGGGAGGGGTGTGGAGGACAGGATGTGGGAATCCAGGCAGGGAGAGACAGACAGAGAGAGAGACTCATGATCAGAAACTGGATTTGTAAAGTGCTGGTATTATTGGGATCTTGCTGTGTGAAAATTACATGGGGGGGCATTTTGCTTGTGGAGTGGTTGATATGGGGAGGGGTTGTTGCTGGGGGATGGCACTAGTTCTCGCAGGGGGTAAAGATGAGGAAATACCCAGGTATGCCACACCCGGCTCCCTGTTGGATCTTGCTGTGCGTCCCTCAGCCTGCAGATTGCCCCTTACACATCACAGGAGTCTGTCCAAAGGGCCCAGGCTCCGTTTGCTGATGGTCTGATAGTGGGTGGGGTGTATCATCCCTCCTTTCCCCAGCCCAGACCCCCCACCACCTCTCCTCCCCCTCCCTCCACAATGTGATAGTGAGGGGGCTAATGGCTACAGGACAGGGCGGGGAGATGGGAACACACTTTAAATGGGAGGGAGGGAGGGAGGGGAGGGCATTTCAATCAGAACAAAGGGGAATGGAGAGAGAGAGACACACACAAATCCATTCTCGAGAACAAGAGGAATCTAAGCAGAGATGGAGAGGGGGATAGGGACAGGGAGAGAGAGGTGGGGGAGAAGAGAGAGAATGAGAGAGGGAAACAGATGGGAAGGAGTGAAGGAGAAAGAGAGACAGTGTGAGGGAAGGAGGGAGAGAGGGAGAGAAGCAGCTGGAGGGGGCAGGTTAAACACGGAGGGAGGGACAAGATCCAGGCTCTGAGACCAACTCCCTTCCATCGAGTCTCAGAATATAAACCCTTGGGGTGGGGTTGGGGGTCTCAGTCAGAAAGCATTGACCCCCTGGGTCCCAATGAAATTTGTTCCCATTCTCTGGGTTTAAAACCAGGGGGAAGTGCTGATAAAATCGGGAGCTTTGGGAAGTCACTCAGTGATGGGATTTTGTTTGTTTTTCTTGTTTTTTGATTCAAAAGATCTTGGCTCTGATTTAATCAACTTCCATCTCCCTCTCTCCCTCCCTCACACTGCCAACCCTGGGATTTTCTCTCTTTCTGTGTCTGTCTCCATTTCTCTGTCCCTAATCTTGTTTGTGTTCTCTCCCCACCTCGGTCTCTGTCCCTCTCTATCTGTCTGTATGCCCCCAGCCCTCCCTCCCTGTCCTCCTGTCCCTAAGGGAGATTTGGACTCAGTATCGTGTGGTATTGCACATATCATTAACACAGTGGGATTAATGCTGTTCCCTGGGACTCCTGTTGTTGTCCAAACTGTGGGTGTGGGTGTGGGTGTGGGTGGGGGGAAATAACGCCCCTTTCTCAGGGTGGAGTGGGGCAGGGGGGAAGCCTGGGGACTGGGATCTTGCTGTGCATGAAGACACACACAGTCGAATGGCCGGTAAGTCTCTGCACATACTCCCTGTGCCCCCCCCCCCCAAGCCCAGGGCCTGGGACACAGTGAGGGGTGGGGGTGGTGAGGGAGGGTGGGAGAATTGTACACAATGGAGACACAGAGGGGGCTTTTATACAGAGATGGGGGAAGTATGGGCAGAGGGGACAGTGGGGTGGGTAGGGGGTAAATGAAGGTGCACAAAAGGAAGAGGGGCAATTAGATTGGGGAAGGAGGGGAAAATAGGGGGGGCTGGAAAATTCCAGGGGGGTGGAAAATTGTGGGTGTGGTCACAAATTAGCCGAAGATGGGGGGCTGTGGGGTTACAGAGGAAGGGGGTGGTAAATGTAGGGGAAACAGAATATTGGGGGGCAATATTTGGTGGGGGTGTGGATTGGAAAGGGAAATAAATGGGGATGGGCTGGAAACCCCCCCGAAGTGGGGGAGAGACTGAACATGGGGGTATTGGGAATTGTGGTCAGGAATATAATTGGCGGGGGGGGGGGGGGGGCAGCACAATAGAGTGAAAATGTGATGGGGGGGAGGTTTATGTAAAGTCCCTGTCTCAGGGAGTGAGGGGCAGTGAAGCAGTCCCTCAAAAGGTCACTGAGTGTCTGCACGTACTCACTGTGTCCCCCCAACATAAAGGGGTGGGTGGGGGAGGGGGTGCTGCCAAATTAGGAACAGACATAACATCCAGGGGTGGGGACAAAACTTTGGGAGGGCAAATAATTAGGGGGAATCCATATGGAAAACTAGGGAGCAGGGGGTGTCAGGTAAAACCCCTTTGAGTGAGATTGGGGCATGGGGTGGGGGGGGGGGAGGAAGAAGTGACGAAATTGCTGGAGAGTGGGATCTTCCTCTGCCCATCCACGGTCAGTCAAAAGGCCAGTGAGTGTCTGCACATGCTCACTGTGTGGGGAGGCGGTGGGCTATCAGTGAGGAGCGGTCTCTGCCAGAACGGGGACTCAGTCAGGGGCCATTCAGGGGCAAATCCCAGGGGGGCAGGACACTGGGCCGTTAATAGAAGGGGGGATAGACACGATGGGCTGAATATCCTCCTCCTGGACTGTGAGCCATCAGGGATTCTGGTCTCAGTCAGTCCCCACAGGCTCCTGTACCCCCTGGACGGGTATTGGGGTAGGACAATGAGGAGGGTATATAGGACACAGAGGGGCTTTTATATACGTAGGGGGACGTTCAGAGGGCAGGAACAAGGAGGGAGGGGGCCAGAGAAAAGACGGATGGGCCAAAAAACAGAATGGAAAGGGAGTGGAACAACGGAGAGAGGGACTGACAGGAGAGGGAGGGAGTGGGGAGGGAGGGAGTGGGGAGGGAGGTAGAGGGAATGGGGAGGGAGGATGAGGGAATGGGAGGATGGGGAGGGAGAGGGAGGGTGAGGGAAGTCCAAGGGGGGAGAGAGGACGAGGGGGAAGGAGGACGAAGGGTGAGGGAGGACGAAGAGGGGAGGGAGGGGGAGGGAGGACGAAGAGGGGAGGGAGGGGGAGGGAGGACGAAGGGGGGAGGGAGGGGGAGGGAGGATGGGGGGAGGGGGAGGGATGATGGGGTGGAAGTGGGAGAGAGGATGGGGTGGGAGGGGGAGGAGGGAGAGGGGGAGGGGGAGGGAGGATGGGGTGGGAGGGGGATTGAGGGTGAGGGGGAAGGAGGATAGGGTGGGAGGGTGAGGGGGAGGGAGGACGAAGGGGTGGAACAGGTCAGGGTGGGGGAAATGAGGGCGAAGGGGGTGAGGACAGGTAGAGGGTCCCACCTGGTTGGACAATGGGAGGAATGAATCCAGTTGGTGGGAGGGAGCAGGGGAAGGGAGAGGGAGGGAGGTTATTTGAAATTGGAGAACTCCGTGTTGAATCCTCTGGGCTGGAGGTTTCCCAGGAGGGGGATGAGATGTTGTTCCTCCAATTTGAGGTGTGGTTCGTTGTGGCAATGCAGGAGGTCGAGGATGGTCATGTTGGGGGGGAAGTGAACTGGGCGGTGACTGGGGGGTCTGGTCAGCCCCTCTGGGCCCGGTGTGATGCTCAGTGAACCGTTCCCTAAGTTTCCATTGGGTCTTCCTGATGGAGAGAAGCCCACACCGGGAGCACCTGATGCTGGAAACACGGTTGGAGGAGAGGCAGGTGAACCTCTGTCTCCCCTGGAAGAAGGGGTTGGGGGCCCGGGATGGAGCTGAGGGGGCTGGGGGTGTAACAGCAGGTTTTGTATCTTTTCCAGTGACAGGGGAAGGTACCTGGGGGTTTGGGGGGTGAGAGTGATACAAACCCAAGGAGTGTCAAAGGGAACGGTCCTTGTGGAAGGCAGAGAGGGGTGGGGGAAGGGAAGAGGGTCTTGGTGGGAAAGCAAATTCCTGATCCCAAAACAAAAGGTCCCATTGATTCCGAGCTCTGGTCCTGGATTATAACACTGACGAGGGCAGGGGGGTGTGTTTTGACATTGGGACAGGGGCTAGGGAGATGCTCACTGCAGAATCCTCCCCATTCACCTGGTTCTGGTTGTTATCTCAGTGTTCGGGTTATTCCAGTTATATTCAGGGAGAACCCTCAGGATTTGATGGGAACGGGTCAGGACGGGTGGGGACAGGTGGGGTCAGGTGGGGACAGGTGATTCTGATGGGGACAGATGTGGACTGGTGGGAATGGAGGGGGAAGGAGTGGGACTGGTGATGACAGATGGGGACTGACAGGAACTGATAGGGACAGATGGGGACAGATGATTCAGTTGGCGACTGGTGGTGAGATGATGACTAATGGCGACAGAGGAGACTGGTGGGAACAGATGGGAGCAGAGGGGGACTGAATGGGAATAATGGCGACAGATGATGACTGGTGGCGACAGATGGGGAGAGATTGGGACTGGTTGCAACAGATGGGGAGAGTGGGGGGGTGGAGAGAGTGGGGGGGGGGAAAGAGTGAGAGGGGGGAAAAGAGAGGGATTGGTGGCGACTGACAGGGACAGAGAGGGACTGATGAGGATAGAATGGGAATAATGGGGACTGGTGGGGACAGAGGGAGACTGCAGGGACTGGCGGGGCGAGGTGGGGAGAGAAGGGGACAGAGGGAGACAGATGGTTCTTGTGGCAACTGATGGGGAGAGAAGGAGACAGGAGGGGGACAAATTGTTCTGATAGGGACTGGTAGGGGCACATGGGGAATGGGGGGACTGATGGGACTGATCGGGGACTGGTGGGGAAAAATGGAGACTGGTGGGGGATTGGTGGGGACACATTGGGACTGGTGGGACCTGTGGGGACACGGAGACTGGTGGGGTCTGATGATTCTGATGGGGTCAGATGCGGATTGGTGGGGACACAGGACAGAGGGGAACAGAGCGGAACAGGTGGGGACTGGGGGAACCGGTGGGGAAAGATGGGGACTGGACAAGGGACGAACGGTAGTGGGTGGGGACTGAATTAAACAGATGAGGTCTGCTGGGGAATGATGGGGACAGAAGGGGGCAGGTGAGGGGTGGGGGGGGTTCGATGGGGACGGGGGAGACGGTGGGAGGAGGGGTGATGATGGGGGGACAATTAGGGGAGGCGGAACAATGGGGGCCGAGGAATGATGGGGAGCGGGGGGATGATTGGGAGGGGCAGATAATGGGGGGGGGCGACGGGGGGCGGAAGGCGATGGGGGGGAAGGAGACGGGGGGGGAAGGAGACGGGGGGGGGAAGGAGACGGGGGGGGGAAGGAGACGGGGGGGGAAGGAGACGGGGGGGGGAAGGAGACGGGGGGGGGAAGGAGACGGGGGGGGGAAGGAGACGGGGGTGGTGAAGGAGACGGGGGGGGAAGGAGACGGGGGGGAAGGAGACGGGGGTGGGAAGGAGACGGGGGGGGGAAGGAGACGGGGGGGAAGGAGACGGGGGGGGAAGGAGACGGGGGGGGGAAGGAGACGGGGGGGGGAAGGAGACGGGGGGGGGAAGGAGACGGGGGGGGGAAGGAGACGGGGGGGGAAGGAGACGGGGGGGGGAAGGAGACGGGGGGGGGAAGGAGACGGGGGGGGAAGGAGACGGGGGGGGAAGGAGACGGGGGGGGAAGGAGACGGGGGGGAAGGAGACGGGGGGGGAAGGAGACGGGGGGGAAGGAGACGGGGGGGAAGGAGACGGGGGGGAAGGAGACGGGGGGGAAGGAGACGGGGGGGAGAAGGAGACGGGGGGGAAGGAGACGGTGGGGAAGGAGACGGGGGGGAAGGAGACGGTGGGGGGAGAGATTAGGGCGGAAGAGGGCGGTTTGGAATGACTGAACAAAGTACAGTAAGAGGCAGGTTTGGGAGGGAAGGTTTAAAGTGAGTGGAGGAGGTGACAGTGATAGAGAGGTTTGGAGTGTTTGGAGGAGGTGACAGTGGTAGGGAGGGTTGGAGTATATGGAGGAGGAGACAGTGATAGGGAGGGTTGGAGTGTTTGGAGGAGGTGACAGTGATAGGGAGGGTTGGAGTGGTTGGAGGAGGTGACAGTGATAGAGATGGATAGAGTGATTCGAGGAGGTGACAGTGATACGGAGGGAGGGAGTATATTGAGGAGGTTACACTGAGAGGGAGGGTTGATGTTACTGGAGGAGTTGACAGTAATAGGGAGTGTTGGAGTGGTTGGAGGAGGTGACAGTGATAGGGAGGGAAGGAGTGTTTGGAGGAGGTGACAGTGATAGGGAGGGAAGGAGTGTTTGGAGGAGGTGACAGTGATAGGGAGGGATGGAGTGTTTGGAGGAGGTGACAGTGATAGGGAGGGATGGAGTGTCTGGAGGAGGTGACAGTGATAGGGAGGGTTGGAATGTTTGAGGAGGTGATAGTGATAGGGAGGGATGGAGTGTCTGGAGGAGGTGACAGTGGTAGGGAGGGTTGGAGTGTTTGGAGGAGGTGACAGTGATAGGGAAGATTGGCCTGTTTGGAGGAAGTGACAGTGATAGAGAGGGATAGAGTGATTCGAGGAGGTGACAGTGATACGGAGGGTTGGAGTATATTGAGGAGGTTACAATGAGAGGGAGGGTTGATGTTACTGGAGGAGTGGACAGTGATAGGGAGGGAGTGTTTGGAGGAAGTGACAGTGATAGGGAGGGTTGGAGTGTCTGGAGGAGGTGACAGTGATAGGGAGGGATGGAGTGTTTGGAGGAGGTGACAGTGATAGGGAGGAATGGAGTGTTTGGAGGAGGTGACAGTGATAGGGAGGGATGGAGTGTGTGGAAGAGGTGACAGTGATAGGGAGGGTTGGCGTGTTTGAGGAGGTGACAGTGATAGGGAGGGTTGGAGTGTTTGGAGGAGGTGACAGTGATAGGGAGGGTTGGAGTGTTTGGGGGAGATGACAGTGATAGGGAGGGATGGAGTGTGTGGAGGAGGTGACAGTGATAGGGAGGGTTGGAGTGTTTGGGGGAGATGACAGTGATAGGGAGGGATGGAGTGTTTGGAGGAGGTGACAGCGATAGGGAGGGTTGGAGTGTTTGGGGGAGATGACAGTGATAGGGAGGGTTGGAGTGTTTGGGGGAGATGACAGTGATAGGGAGGGTTGGAGTGTTTGGAGGAGGTGACAGCGATAGGGAGGGTTGGAGTGTTTGGAGGAGGTGACAGTGATAGGGAGGGTTGGAGTGTTTGGAGGAGGTGACAGCGATAGGGAGGGTTGGAGTGTTTGGAGGAGGTGACAGTGATAGGGAGGGTTGGAGTGTTTGGAGGAGGTGACAGTGATAGGGAGGGTTGGAGTGTTTGGAGGAGGTGACAGTGATAGGGAGGGATGGAGTGTGTGGGGGGAGGTGACAGTGATAGGGAGGGTTGGAATGTTTGGAGGAGGTGACAGTGATAGGGAGGGTTGGAGTGTGTGGAGGAGGTGACAGCGATAGGGAGGGATGGAGTGATTCGAGGAGGTGACAGAGATACGGAGGGTTGGAGTATATGGAGGAGGTTACAGTGAGAGGGAGGGTTGATGTTACTGGAGGAGTGGACAGTGATAGGGAGGGTTGGAGTGGTTGGAGGAGGTGACAGTGATAGGGAGGGTTGGAGTGTTTGGAGGAGGTGACAGTAATAGGGAGGGTTGGAGTGTTTGGAGGAGGTGACAGTAATAGGGAGGGTTGGAGTGTTTGGAGGAGGTGACAGTGATAGGGAGGGTTGGAGTGTTTGGAGGAGGTGACAGTAATAGGGAGGGTTGGAGTGTTTGGAGGAGGTGACAGTGATAGGGAGGGTTGGAGTGTTTGGAGGAGGTGACAGTGATAGGGAAGGTTGGAGTGTTTGGAGAAGGTGACAGTGATAGGGAGGGTTGGAGTGTTTGGAGGAGGTGACAGTGATAGGGAGGGTTGGAGTGTTAGGAGGTGGTGACAGTGATAGGGAGGGTTGGAGTGTTTGGAGGAGGTGACAGTGATAGTGGGGTTTGAGGGTCCGGAGGAGGTGACAGTGATAGGGAGGGTTGGAGTGTGTGGAAGAGGTGACAGCGATAGGGAGGGTTGGAGTGTTTGAGGAGGTGACAGTGATAGGGAGGGTTGGAGTGTTTGAGGAGGTGACAGTGATAGTGGGGTTTGAGGGTCCGGAGGAGGTGACAGTGATAGGGAGGGTTGGAGTGTGTGGAGGAGGTGACAGTGAAAGGGAGGGTTGGAGTGTTTGAGGAGGTGACAGTGATAGGGAGGGATGGAGTGTTTGGAGGAGGTGACAGTGATAGGGAAGATTGGCCTGTTTGGAGGAAGTGACAGTGATAGAGAGGGATAGAGTGATTCGAGGAGGTGACAGTGATAGGGAAGATTGGCCTGTTTGGAGGAAGTGACAGTGATAGAGAGGGATAGAGTGATTCGAGGAGGTGACAGTGATACGGAGGGTTGGAGTGATTCGAGGAGGTGACAGAGATACGGAGGGTTGGAGTATATTGAGGAGGTTACAATGAGAGGGAGGGTTGATGTTACTGGAGGAGTGGACAGTGATAGGGAGGGAGTGTTTGGAGGAAGTGACAGTGATAGGGATGGTTGGAGTGTCTGGAGGAGGTGACAGTGATAGGGAGGGATGGAGTGTTTGGAGGAGGTGACAGTGATAGGGAGGGATGGAGTGTGTGGAAGAGGTGACAGTGATAGGGAGGGTTGGCGTGTTTGAGGAGGTGACAGTGATAGGGAGGGTTGGAGTGTTTGGAGGAGGTGACAGTGATAGGGAGGGTTGGAGTGTTTGGGGGAGATGACAGTGATAGGGAGGGTTGGAGTGTTTGGGGGAGATGACAGTGATAGGGAGGGTTGGAGTGTTTGGAGGAGGTGACAGCGATAGGGAGGGTTGGAGTGTTTGGAGGAGGTGACAGTGATAGGGAGGGTTGGAGTGTTTGGAGGAGGTGACAGTGATAGGGAAGATTGGCCTGTTTGGAGGAAGTGACAGTGATAGAGAGGGATAGAGTGATTCGAGGAGGTGACAGAGATACGGAGGGTTGGAGTATATGGAGGAGGTTACAGTGAGAGGGAGGGTTGATGTTACTGGAGGAGTGGACAGTGATAGGGAGGGTTGGAGTGGTTGGAGGAGGTGACAGTGATAGGGAGGGTTGGAGTGTTTGGAGGAGGTGACAGTAATAGGGAGGGTTGGCGTGTTTGGAGGAGGTGACAGTAATAGGGAGGGTTGGCGTGTTTGGAGGAGGTGACAGTAATAGGGAGGGTTGGAGTGTTTGGAGGAGGTGACAGTAATAGGGAGGGTTGGAGTGTTTGGAGGAGGTGACAGTAATAGGGAGGGTTGGAGTGTTTGGAGGAGGTGACAGTGATAGGGAGGGTTGGAGTGTTTGGAGGAGGTGACAGTGATAGGGAAGGTTGGAGTGTTTGGAGGAGATGACAGTGATAGTGGGGTTTGAGGGTCCGGAGGAGGTGAGAGTGATAGGGAGGGTTGGAGTGTTTGGAGGAGGTGACAGTGATAGGGAGGGATGGAGTGATTCGAGGAGGTGACAGAGATACGGAGTGTTGGAGTATATTGAGGAAGTTACAGTGAGAGGCAGGGTTGATGTATCTGGAGGAGGTGACAGTGATAGGGAGGGTTGGCGTATTTGGAGGAGGTGACAGTGATTGAAAGGGTTAGAGTGTTTGGAAGAGGTGACAGTGATAGGGAGGGATGGAGTGTTTGGAGGAGGTGAAAGCGATAGGGAGGGTTGGAGTGTTTGGAGGAGGTGACAGTGATAGGGATGGTTGGAGTGTTTGGAGGAGGTGACAGTGATCAGGAGGGTTGGCGTATTTGGAGGAGGTGACAGTGATTGAAAGGGTTGGAGTGTTTGGAGGAGGTGACAGTGATAGGGAGGGTTGGAGTGTTTGGAGGAGGTGACAGTGATAGGGAGGGTTGGAGTGTGTGGAGGAGGTGACAGTGATAGGGAGGGTTGGAGTGTTTGGAGGAGGTGACAGTGATAGGGAGGGTTGGAGTGTTTGGAGGAGGTGACAGTGATTGAAAGGGTTGGAGTGTTTGGAGGAGGTGACAGTGATTGAAAGGGTTGGAGTGTTTGGAGGAGGTGACAGCGATAGGGAGGGTTGGAGTGTTTGGAGGAGGTGACAGCGATAGGGAGGTTTGGAGTGTTAGGAGGTGGTGACAGTGATAGGGAGGGATGGAGTGTTTGGAGGAGGTGACAGTGATAGGGAGGGATGGAGCGTCTGGAGGAGGTGACAGTGATAGGGAAGGTTGGAGTGTTTGGAGGAGGTGACAGTGATAGGGAAGGTTACACTGTCTGGAGGAGGTGACAGTGATCGGGAGGGTTGGAGGTTTGGAGGAGGTGACAGTAATAGGGAGGGTTGGAGTGGTTGGAGGAGGTGACAGTGATAGGGAGGGTTGGAGTGTGTGGAGGAGGTGACAGTAATAGGGAAGGTTACACTGTCTGGAGGAGGTGACAGTGATAGGGAGGGTTGGAGTGGTTGGAGGAGGTGACAGTGATAGGGAGGGTTGGATTGTTTGGAGGAGGCGACAGTGATAGTGGGGTTTGAGTGTTTGGAGGAGACGACAGTGATAGGGATGGAGTGTTTTTAGGAAGTGACAGTGATAGGGAAGGTTACAGTGTCTGGAGGAGGTGACAGTGGTAGGGAGGGTTGGAGTATACAGAGAAGGTGATAGTGAATGGGAGGGTTGGAGTGTCTGGAGGAGGTGACAGTGATAGGGAGGATTGGCCTGTTTGGAGGAAGTGACAGTGATAGGGAGGGATGGAGTATTTGGAGGTGGTGACAGTGATAGGGAGGGATGGATTATCTGGAGGAGGTGACAGTGAGAGGGAGGGATGGAGTGATTCGAGAAGGTGACAGCGATATTGAGGGTTGGAGTATATTGAGGAGGTTACAGTGAGAGGGAGGGTTGATGTTACTGGAGGAGTGGTCAGTGATAGGGAGGGTTGGAGTGGTTGGAGGAGGTGACAGTGATAGGGAGGGTTGGAGTGTTTGGAGGAGGTGACAGTGATAGGGAAGGATGGAGTGTTTGGAGGAGGTGACAGTGATAGGGAGGGTTGGAGTGGTTGGAGGAGGTGACAGTGATAGGGAGGGTTGGAGTGTTTGGAGGAGGTGACAGTGATAGGGAGGGTTGGAGTGTTTGGAGGAGGTGACAGTGCTTGGGAGGGTTGGAGTGTTTGGAGGAGGTGACAGTGATAGGGAGGGTTGGAGTGTCTGGGGGAGGTGACAGTGATAGGGAGGGATGGAGTGTGTGGAGGAGGTGACAGTGCTCGGGATGGTTGGAGTGTTTGGAGGAGGTTACAGTGATAGGGAGGGATGGAGTGTTTGGTGGAGGTGACAGTAATAGGGAAGGTTGCAGTGGCTGGAGGAGTTTAAACAGATCGGGACGGCTGTGATGTTCCCCCAAGGTGAAATACATAGGGAGGGCTGTTCAGACAGAAGAATATGAAAGCCTCTGTAGGAGGCTGGGTGGTATGAGCAGGGAAGGGAATAGTGTGTGTGAGAGGGAGCATAAAGTGAGTCTGAGTGATGTTTGTGAGGGAGGCCACACATACGAGTGGAATAAATTAACAGCACATACCTCAGGGACCTGCAGTGATGAAACCCTCATTTGAACATGACTGGAAGAATAACAGTAAACTGTCACAGAAAGTCAAAACACTCATTATTAAAGGTAGTGCAGGTTGGACAATGGCAAAGAGATTGTCATGAAGGACAGGGATGAAACAGAATAATGCATGGGTATGCATTCAGATCCACAGTAAGGGGATCATACCAGGGCCTATCCAATCAACCACAGCAAAACAAGTTTACAATTGAATTATAGATGAATGTTCAAAAACATTCACCTCTGAATCAATGTGATTGTACTTCAATGTAAACTCCCTGGCTGAAGCTTGTAGCTGAGAAGTTAGCACAGGACTGGCATCAAACACTTCGTTTTCATGAATTCCACTTCTCTGTAAAATGAGATGACAAAAGAAACATGTTGAGAGACATTCAGAATAAACCAGCCCTTGGCTTGAGTGTTAAATATCCACCTATTGAAGGAGTTTCCAAAATCTACCAACATCAGTTGAGGACGGGAATTGATCAAATGATTTGAGAGAATTAGTATTTTAATGACAAGGTTATGTTGTACAGATGACTTGGGAGATTTGATAGATGCTTCAAATTTTAAGATATTTATCTAACCGCTAATTGTGTTCTTCCAAAGATTATTTGGATAGCAGAAGATTGGAATACAGGAAAGAGAAACTTATTAATGAACAGAATTAATCTTCTGTGTTAATCTCCTCAATGGTGGAGTATCTACCCAGCATTCCCCGCGGTGGGGAATACCCTCTATACTCACTACAGGCGAGGGCGGCGCAGCCGCAGTGCCGGGTCTGTCTCCGTGGGAAACGGGAAGAGACGCGCTTTTCCAGACGGCAAGGCTGCAGGAGCTGGACAGGGGGATTCAAACCGAGAATAAACCCTTCCAGAGAGAAGCGAGCACCTTGAAAAATAACGTGTGGTTAAATGTTTTGCAATTTCGAGGTGAAAATCCGCCATCTTGGCCGGGACCGTGGACGCATGCGCACACTGATGTGTGACGTCACGGGGCGGGGCCTGAGTGTGATTCATGCAGATGCTGAAAATCTGAGACTGGAGTCACAGAAATGTCCAACATGGAAACAGACCCTTCGGTCCAACCCGTCCATACCGACCTGATATCCCAACCCAATCTAGTCCCACCTACCAGCACCCGGCCCATATCCCTCCAAACCTTCCTATTCATATACCCATCCAAATGTCTTTTAAATGTTGTAATTGTACTGGCCTCCACCACATCTCTGGCAGCTCATTCCATACCCGTACCACCCTCTGTGTGAAAATATTGCCCCTTAGGTCTCTTTTATATCTTTCCCCTCTCACCCTAAACCTATGCCCTCGAGTTCTGGATACCCCCACCCCAGGGAAAAATCTTTGTCTGTTTATCCTATCCATGCCCCTAATGATTTTGTTAACCTCTGTCAGGTCATCCCTCAACCTCCGCCACTCCAGGGAAAACAGCCCCAGCCTGTTCAGCTTCTCCCTATTGCTCAAATTCTCCAATCCTGGCAACAGCCTTGTAAATCTTTTGTGAACGCTTTCAAGTTTCATAACATCTTTCCAATAGGAAGGAGACCAGAATTGAACACAATATTCCAACAGTGGCCTAACTGATGTCATATACAGCCACAACATAACCTCCCAACCCCTGTAATCAATACTCTGACCAATAAAGGAAAGCATACCAAACGCCTTCTTCACTATCCTATTAATCTGCGACTCCACTTTCAAGGAGCTATGAACCTGCACTCCAAGGTCTCTTTGTTCATCAACACTCCCTTGGACCTTACCATTAAGTATATAAGTCCTGCTAAGATTTGCTTTCCCAAAATCCAGAACCTTGCATTTATCCGAATTAAACTCCATCTGCCATTTCTCAGCCCATTGGCCCATCTGGTCAAGATCCTGTTGTAATCTGAGGTAACCTTCTTCTCTGTCCTCTACACCTCTAATTTTGGTGTCATCTGCAAACTTACTAACTGTGCCTCACATCCAAATCAAATCAGAAAGTGCTGGAGGAAGTCAGTGGGTCTGGCAGGAGATGTGGACAGAGAAACAGAGTGAACCATTCCAGTCCTGTGTGCATCTTCTTCAGAACCCATTGCCCGGGTGGTGCAGTGTCCTGGGCATTAGCTTTATAACAGCTTCACCCTCAGGTGATCTCTGAAACAAACAGCAGTCTACTTGAACCCCTGGAGTTTTCTGCAGGTGACATTTTTAACCAACCTGTTCAGACGTGTCATGTCCCACTTGTGAAGGAGGTGGGCCTTGAGAATCCAGGCCTTGTTAGTTCGAGGGGAGTCCCTCAGGGTGGAGTCTCAGGGTCAACCATCTTCAGCTGCTTCGTCAATCACTTTCCCTTCAGAAGTGGGGATGTTGGTTAACGATTGGACAATATTCAACATCATTTTCAACTGCTCCGATACTGATGTAGCACATATCCATATGTTCAGGTTGTAAGTTTGCTCGCTGAGCTGGTAGGTTTGTTCTCATTGAGAACAATCTTACAACCTGAACCTCAACCTGAGCTAAACATTTTCTCAAACACAACACATCCATATGTAGCAAGACCTGGTCAGCATCTAGAATCTGCACAAATGGTAAGTAACAGCTGTATCACATCCGTGCCTGGCAAAGCCCATCTTCAACAATAGAATATCTGAGTATCCCTTGATGACATTCCACAGCAATATCATTGTTGAATCCTCCATGAACAGCATTCCGGGGGTGTAATATTGATGAGAAACTGAACAGGAGTAGCCATGCAATTGATACAAGATCAGGGCAGAGGCAAAACAATCTTACAGCGCTCAACTCACCTCCTGCCTGCCCACCTTACAAGACATAAGTCAGGTGTGATATGGAATCCTCTCCACTTGCCTGGTTGAATGCTGCTTCAACAACACAAGAAGCTCATCAACAGGTGGGACAAAACAGCACTCTTGATTGCCAACAACCTTCCCCATTCCCTTTCTTCCCCATTGATATACAGTCACAGCAAATCTCTTGTGTAATATTCTTCTGGATAGGGGGCTGTGCTGTCCATCAGTTGGCGAGGTACATCCCACAACATGTTTGCACCTCAGGACACACATTGTCTCATGTATGCTGTAACAACAACCTGATTTATTCAGGAAGGTTCCTTTTTGCTTTTGATGGGGATTTTTGCATCTTTTGATGTGACTGGATCATTTGTTTGGGTGTGGCATAGAATAGAGGAACAATGTCTTTTTGAAATTGGATTTGTTTGTTCTGAGATTTTACCCTGTATGGACTGTGATAATGTTTGAAGATAATTTCACAGAGAAAAAGACTGAAAGAATTGAAGATGAGTGAGTCAAATCAAACATGAAATAAAGATCCAACAGAGTCACTTAATTCATTTGGACATAAAGGGAATGTGTTTATCTGGTATGTCTGTCAGCAAAGATTTCACAAAAACATTGTGAGTGGTAAAGAGACACACACACACACACACACACAAGAGTGTGAGTGTTCCACTGAACTGACTGCAGAAATTATTTAACATTATCGAGTTAACATTCTTTAAAAATCCACAGACAGAGAAGCCATAAATATGTTGTGTTTATGGAAAAGGATTCAACAGATCATCCAACTTGGAGATATCTGAGGAGATCAGCACCATGGAAATGTCTGGATTGTGAGAAGGATTGCAAATCCCAGACCAGCTGGAGACTAATCGACACAGACATTCTGGGGAGAGACTGTTCACCTGCTCTATGTGTTGGGAGGGATTTACTCTGTCATCCAGCTTCATGTAACACCAGTGGGTTCACACTGACAAGAGAACTTTCCCCTGATTGTGGGAAAAAAAGAAACTTTAAGATGTGTAAAGGTCTTAAATTTAATGGTCATAATTTAACATCAACCCGTTCCCATGGGGGAGAAGGTATTCAGCTGTTCCACGTGTGGGAAGGTATTCACTTGGGGATCCAGCCTAATGTCAGACAAACGTCTTCATCATCGGGAGAGAAGCGTTGTCTGCTCTGTTTGGGAATGAATAACCTTCCCAATTCAGCCTAATGTCAACTGTTGAGTTGACTCTGGAGAGAGACTAATCATCTGCTCTGTGTGTGAGAAGGGATTTATTAAATCAGCAAAGCCTCAAATACACAAGTGTGGCCATACTAGAGAGAGAGAGAGAGAGAGAGAGAGAGACTGTCCGCCTGCACTGAGTGTAGGAAGGGACTCACTTAGTCATCTGGACTCAGTGAGCACCAACACATTCCCACCTTTTCCCTGCTCCTTGTGTGGGAAGGGGTTCTCTCGGTTCTCCAATCTCAGCAGCTATGGCTTTGTTCACATCAATGAGAGAACATGTCAATGCGCTGACTGTGAGAAGAGCTTTATGAGTAGTAATGATTTGATGAAACACCAACAAACACATTGTGGGAAGAAGCCGTTCACCTGCACTGTGTGTAGCGAGGGATTCAATTATTCATCCCCACACGTGACACTCCAGTTTAGCTGAGTTGGTTGTATTGTTGGTTTACAGAGCAGTGTGATGTGAACAGCGTGGGTTCGGTTCCCATTGCCAGTTTAAGATTACCATGAAGGACACTCGTTCTCAAATTCTTCCCTTGCCTGAGGTCTGAGGGCCCTCTGGTCAAATCACCATGAGTTGCTTCTCTCTGTAATGAAGAGATCAGCCCCTATGGTCTGGGAAGACTATGGTGACACACACACACATTCCAGTGGGGTAACATGTGATCGTATTCTGCTGTTATTGTATCCAGAATTGGACTGTGTTCATCTGTCGGCAGTGGTTCACTTCATTGGATGTGAATTGTCTTTTTAATTGAACTGGTGTTTAATTATTCAGGTAGCAATCACATCAAAAACACAGTTTTTACCCACTGATTTCTCTCCCGTGAGATGAGACCGATAGATGTCCATTTCCTTCCCTGTTCTTGGGTGCTTTATTCATTACTAAGGCTTGATTTGTATTTATAAATGTATTTTCACACATTCAGGATTTCTGAATGTGCTTCATAGCAACTGAAGTCCTTGTGAGGTGGAGTCACAAGGCCCAGGTCTCCCACTTAGAATTTAATGGCACCTGCATGAATTCTCCAATTATTGTTGCCCTACATCAATTCCTTCCATTTAGTTATTCCCTGATACACATCTTCCACGTACGGATGCCCTGCTGATTTTTTTTCATTTCCCGATGCTTGCAACATTTCTTATTTTTATTGAATCCCTGTCCTCTATTCCCCAATTTCGACAGGCTCTACTCCAATTTTCCAATATATTGGCACTCCCACCAATTTTCTAATGTAACGGCACTGTGCACCAATCTCCCATTTATTGTTTCCACCAAATCTCCCATTTTCTCATATCCCTGTACTAATCCTTCCATTTACTGGTGCCCGAGCCCGATTCTACCATTTAAGGGTGCACTACTCTAATTCTCCCATTTACTGTCGCCATGCACCAATTCTCTAATTTAGCTCCACTGTGCACCAGGTCTCTCATTTCCTGAGGTCCCACACCAATTCTCCAATCCCGTGTTGCTGAGCACCATTTCCCCCAATTACTGACATCCTGAACAAGTTCTCCATTCAGTGTTGCCTTACACCAATCCTCATACTGACTGATGCCCTCGCCCAATTTAGGGGTGCGCTACTCTAAATCTCCCAAGAGGTAATGTCCTGCCCCAATTCTCCCATTTAGTGCAACACAGCACGACTCACCCATTCAGTGCTGAACTGCACTAATTAACCATTATCTGAAGCCCAGTTGCAAATTCTCACATTTCCATAATCACTTTCCCAGTTTTTTTTTCATTTATTAGTTTCTTGCAATGATTCTCCAATTTCGTGGAGCTCTGCCAGAATTCTTAAATTTGGGCGTGGACAAGTTGGACTGAGGAATCTGTTTCCGTGCTGTACATCTCTAAGGCTGTAATTAGTGCTCTACTTCCCTGCACCAATTCTCCCATTTCCCAATCCTGCACTAATTCGGGAATTTCACCAACTCTCCCATTGACGTTATCCTGCCCCAGTCCTCCCATTTAGAATTTAATAGCATCTGCATGAATTCTCCAATTATTGTTATCCTGTATCAATTCCTTCCATTTAATTGTTCCCTGAAACACTTCTTCCACATACGGGTGCCCTGCTGAATTGTTTTCATTCAGTAATGCACTGAACTGAATCTCCAATTTCCCGATGCTTGCAACATTTCTTCTTTTTATTGATTCTCTGGCCCCTATTCCCCAATTTAGACAAACTGTGCTCCACTTTTCTAATATATTGACACTCCCACCAATTTTCTAATGTAATGGCACTGTGCACGGAATATCCCATTTATTGATTCCCACCAAATCTCCCATTTACTCATACCCCTGTACTAATCCTTCCATTGACTGATGGCCTAGCTGATTCTACCATTTAAGGGTGCGCTACCCTAATTCTCCCATTCCCTGTTGCCATACACCCATTCTCTAATTGAGCTCCACTGTGCACCAGGTCTTCCATTCAGTATTTCCCTGCAACAATTCTCCCATTTAGTAGTCTGCTGCCAGAATTCTCTAATCTTGCGATTCTTGCATGAAATCTCCAAATTACTGATCCTACACATATCTTCCCTTTATTGATGAACTGCACCAACTCCCCCATTTCGTGGTACACTGTATTGAATCTGGACCACTAATCCTTTGCAACATTGGTCCTATTTACTGATTCACTGCCCGTGTTCTCCCATTTGCTCCAATTCTCGAAGTTATCAGCACCCTGTGCAGGTCTCTCTTTTACTGATGCCCCACACCAATTCTCCAATTCAGTGTTGCTGAGCACCACTTTCCTAAATTACTGAAGTCTGGAACAAGTTCTCCACTCAGTGTTGCCTTACACCAAACCTCATACTGACTGATGTCCTCGAACAATTTAGGGGTGTCCAACTCTCAATCTCCCATCAAGTATTGTCCTGCCCGAATTCTCCCATTTAGTGTTACACTGCCCTAATTCTCCCATTAACTGATGCCCTGTTACATTTCTCACATTTCGATAAGCCCTTCCCCAATTCTCCCAGTAAGTACTTCCTTGCAATGATTCTCCAATTTATTTGAGCGCTGCCAGAATTCTTTAATTGTGGCATGGACAAGTTGGACCGAAGGATCTGTTTCTGTGTTGTAAATCTCTATGATTGTATGACTCTATTTATGGCTATTTCCCCCATTTCCGTATCCTGCACACATCCTGGAACTGCACCAATTCTCCCACTTCGAATTTAAATGGCACCTGCATGAATTCTCCAATTAATGATGCCCTGCATTTTTTTTTTCATTTCGTGACGCACTGATCTGAATCTCCAGTTAACTGATACTTGCAACACTTCTTTTTTCTAAAGGTAGAAGACAGAGGGTGGTGGGGGAGGGTTGCTTTTCAGACTGGAGGCCTGTGACCAGTGGTGTGTCACAAGGATCGGTGCTGGGTCCACTGTTGTTTTGTCATTTATATAAATGATTTGGATGTGACCATAGGACGAATGGTTAGTAAGTTTGCAGATGACAGTAAAATTGGAAGTGTCGAGGACAGTGAAGATGATTATCTCAGATTACAACAGGATCTCGATCAGATGGGCCACTGGGCTGAGGAGTGGCAGATGAAGATTAATTTAGATAAGTCTGAAGTGCTGCATTTTGGAGAAGCAAAAGAGAGCAGGACTTACACACTGAATGACAAGGTATGAGGGATGTTGTGAAACAAATAGACCTGGAGTGCTTTTTCATAGACTGTTGAAGGTGGACTAACATTTCGATAGGATGGTGAAGAAGGCGTTTGGCATTTTTGTCTTTATTGCTCAGTTAATTGTGTAAAGGGGTTGGGAGGTCATGTTGTGGTATTGGTTCGACCACCTTTGGTATATAATGTGCAATTCTGGACTCCATCCTGTAAGAGGGATGTTGTGAAACTTTAAAGTGTTGAGAAAGGTTTTACAAGGATGTTGCCAAGGTTGGAGGGTGTGTGCTGGAGGGTAAGACTGTATTGGTTGGGGCTATTATCCCTGGAGTGTCAGTGGCTGAGGGGTAACCTTATAGAGGTTCACAAAATCATGAATGACCCTCAATAGGGTAAAAAGGCAAGGTGATTTCCCTGTGGTGTGGGAGTCCAGAAGCAGATGGTACATGTTAACGTTGAGAGGGGAAACATAAAAGGGACCTAAGGGGAACATTTTTCACACAGAGGGCACTGTGTGCATGAGCTGCCAGAGGAAGTAGTGGAGGCTGGTACAATTACAACATTTAAAAGGTATCTGGGTGGGTGTAGGAATTTAAAAGGGTTCAGAGGAACTTGGGCCAAATTCTGACAAATAGGATGAGATTGACATCGGATATCAGTTCAGCATGGATGTGTTGGACTGAATGATTTGTTTCCGAGTTTATATTGCTCTGAGTGGGTTGAGCTCCTGATTGTAAATTTATGAAGCAGTAAATAAAGTATGGTACAGAGTTAGACCGAGAAATCCTGCTGATCCCATCAGCTTTATCCTGTTTCCTTAATCCTCCTCCTTCAATCAATGCATTTTTCCGATCCTCATTCAGAATTCCTGCAGCTCTGTAACTGCCCTGGAACAATGTGTTGAAAGTCCTATTGCAGTCCACACGAGGTACCTTTCCCACTGCCCTGCTCCCACGGCCTGCAATGCTGCAGACTGAGCAGACAACCCGAAGCACAATGATGAGCTCCTTCTGGCCCACGGCCCTCCTTCTCACTGAATGAAGACAATCACCAGAAGCAGAATCCAGCTCTTGTTGGAGCCTTGAATACCTGACTCTGTCTCACTGAGTGAAGATTGGACTCAGAAACAGAAATGAAATCAACTTCCTATCTGCATTGTGTCACTCTTTAAGATCTCTGTGTGTCTGAGTTCAGGTCATTTGATTGGAGACTGTGGATAGTGGGTCCCCAGTGAAATGGAAAGAATTGTGGAGGAGCTCACTGAGGGACATCTCTCAAAGTGAGGGTCAGAAAGATGGTATTCCACATTGGAAGGGTTTAAGGGGAATTGATGGCTCAGAAAAATGTTATACGGATGTTTGTAAAACTTAGGAACTCTGATTGTTTTGTGGCTGGAGTTTATTTTATCCTTGTGTAGATTTGACACATTAATCCTCCCTCCCCACCACTACAGAAGCTGTTGGAACTGTTCAGTGTTTCTAGCAGCTTCTGTAATTATTTCAGGTTCCTGACGGGAGCAGTCCCTCCCTTTTCGAACAAAACAAACCCATCCTTGTGCTGTACCCAATATTTCAATAAGAAATGGGAAGCAGCAGAGGGGAAAGCTTCCGAGATGCCGAGCAATGCTGCCCGTTTCCACACTGCAATTCACAGGAACCATCGCCAGGAAAAGCAAGGAGCAATCTGACAGATCCGGTTTTATCCCGGGGGCTTTCCTTTAGAAACTGATTTAAAAGCCGCAATATTGCGATGGCCGGGAATCGAACCGGGGTCAACTGCTTGGAAGAACAGCTCTGCTCCCACTATCCCACCATCACCCTGCTCCCTGCTCCCACCTCCCAGCTCCCTCCCCATTCCCAAACACACTTAACAAGGCCGTGATCATCACCAACTGGATTGGGGCTGAAATCCAAACAAGAAATTGCTGGGGAATCTCAGCAGGTCTGACAGAGCCTTAGAGTGAAGCGCTGTCTCCTCATCTCAGTCCCAAATAACCTGCCCCTTACCCTGAGAGGGTGACAATCAAACCCGAATGACCTGCAGATGCTGTAACATTAACGCTGATTTCTCTGCACAGATGCTGCTGAGCTTTTCCAGTAACCCCTGAGACTGTGTTATTGTGTTTCAGATTCCCAGACCCACAGGATTAATTTCTCAGCATCTCCCCTCTCAAGCCTCTTCATAATCTGAGATATTCAAATGAAATCACCTTTCAATTTTCTAGAATATAGACCCAATTTATTCAGATACTCAGCCCTGGAGCACACGGGTCCCAAATACTGAGCTTTATTTTGTGATTCATTAATGTGTTTGGGTCATTGCCGCTGGGTCCCCACAGATTGCTCAGATATAATTGCTCTGGTGAAGGTGACGGTGAGTTATTGCCTTGAACTGCTGCCATTTATTTGGGGCAGATAAACCCACAATGATGTAAGGGAGGGAGTTCCAGGATTTCCAACCAGTGGCACTTGTGGGACTGAGATGTTTTTCCAAGCCAGGGTGGGGAGTGTCTTGATGTGGAATTGTCACCTGGTGGTGTTCCCGTGTATCTGCTGTGTTCAGCATTCCACATGATAGTGCCGTGGGTCTGGAAGCTGCTCTGGAAGGAACCTTGGGGAATTTCTACAGAGCATCTTGTCTCAGCTGAACTATCCCAGTCAGGCACATGGGCACTAATCCTGTAATCCAGCTCTGAGAATGTAATAGCAGGTGGGACCCACCCTGTCCCCCTAATGTGGCCATGTTTGGGAAACCTCGGAGAGTCCAATCTCATTCATTCCATCTTGGCGTTTTTCCCCGTTTAAGATTGCTTTCAAAGTGCAACAGTGAGATGGCAGGGATTCGAGCCCGGGTTAACTGCTGGGAAGGAGACATATCCAACCCTTTCCCAGTAATTGGCAAGGTATTCCCGAGGCTGTGATCAGGACCAATTGGATTGGGACTGAAATCCAAACAGAAACTGCTGGGGGAGCTCAGCAGGTCTGACAGCATCAGCATCAGATCCCTTCAGTTCTGAAGGACAATCCCTGGACTCGAGAGGTTCACTCGGATTTCTCCCACAAATGATACCCCTCCCACTAAATCCCGCCAGTAATTTCTGTGTTATCAGTCAGCTCTCCAGGATCTGCAGATCCTTGTTTTAAATACAGTAGATGTTGACCAACCGAAGGGGATACTGGGTCAGGTGAGGGTCTACCTCATTCATTGGGGCAGATGTCAAGGAGCATCTTAAACCAGAGAGGGATCAGGGGGGAATTGGAGCCGTTTAGAGAGAGAGTACAGAAGGTAAGACAGCTCAGCTCAAAGCACGGCACTTAATGCTGCCCCGATTAAAACATTGAAGATGTCAGAGGGGCAGATGAGCTGAGACAGGGTGGGAGCTGGGAGATATTGATGATGTGGAAGGACAGTGTGTGTATCTGATCACATTCTGTCAGTCTGACTAATAGCAGTCATTCCTGACACTGGATTCACTGAGGGGGTGAAGGGTGAGTGAACAGAGCGGCCTGTCCCTGTTATTCTGTTCCTGACTCTCCAGCTCCCACTCTGTTAGTGACCTCTCAGTCTCCCGGGAAATGGGCTGTTTCCCAATTGGGCCGGATTCCTGGCCTTTATCCTTGGCCGAGCTGAGAGTTGATGGTCTGAGGAATATCATTCCCAAATGACTCCTGTCCAAGATAATCCCGATGAATGTGTCTGTTTATCCTCCATTAATCTGTAAACATCATTGCTCAGGTCTGAAGGGACATGGATTGATGACATTGAGGATGTTATGAACCAGACCAAACTCCTCTGCCTTAAGGAAATGGTCTCGACCCCTTTTCCTGATTTCCTGAAGGGAAGTCTAAGGCGTTACAATGTGATTGGTCAAACTGCCAGGCCTGAATCAAAACACACTTTACTCCACACTATCGTTGGAACACAAACATAAGGAAGAAAGATTGGACAAACCGAACTCGATTGGAAACCTGAACTAAATGAACATTATTTAACCATAAACAGCAACTGTTCGGATATAGTAACATTCCATAAACCACACAATTCTGGTCTTTCTGCTATCGGGAGAATGGTGTGAAACTTGTGAAGATTCAGAAAAGATTTACAAGGATGTTTGCAGAGTTAGGATTTCTGATTGATTTGAGGCTGGAGTTTATTTTATCCGTGTGTAGATTTGACACATTAATCCTCCCTCCCCACCACTACAGAAGCTGTTGGAACTGTTCAGTGTTTCCAGCGGCTTCTGTAATTATTCTCTCACTTTTCGAACAAATCAAACCCATCCTTGTGCTGCAACCAATATTTCAATAAGAAATGGGAAGCAGCAGAGGGGAAAGCTTCCGAGATGCCGAGCAATGCTGCCCGTTTCCACACTGCAATTCACAGGAACCATCAGCAAGGAGCAATCTGAGAGATCCGTTTTTCCATTCATGTTTGGGATTTATCCCAATGGCTTTCCCTTAAAACACTGCGATGGCCAAGTATCGAACCCGGGTCAACTGCTTGGAAGGCAGCTCTGCTCCCCACTATCCCACCATCACCCTGCTCCCAGCTCCCTCCCCATTCCCAAACACACTTAACAAGGCCGTGATCATCACCAACTGGATTGCGGCTGAAATCCAAACAGACACATCCTCTGTATCTAACCCAGTGATGGAGCGATCCTGATTGAGTTTGATGTGAACAGGATGGGGGAAGTGGGAGATTTAATCAGTACCTAACGCCGAGCTCAAAATGGCCTGGGAATCTGAAATGGTGCAGTGTAGAGGGAGATTTACTCTGTATCTGACCCCATTCTCTACCTGCCCTGGGGATTTAAATGGAGACAGTTTAATGGGAGCTTTATTTTGTCTGGAACCCTGTGCTCCCTCTGCCCTGGGAGTGTTTGCTGGGATCACTGTCTAACCTCTGTGATATGGATCCTATGAAGATTGATGGGAGACAGTGTAAATGGAATTGTCAGGGTCCAATTCCTTCACGTGGATGAGAGAAGGTGAGAAAAAATGATCCCAGTGGGACTGAAGGGTCAGTAACAGAATGAATACCCCATTGGCTCAGAGACAGGAGACAGGATAGAGGGGAATGAGGGTTTCAGATTGGAGGGAGCTGCAGGCACATACAAGTTGGGAACTGTTTTCAGTAAAAGGCAATTGATCCCAGGTCACTGCAGAGTGAAAGAATCTGATGCCTTTCCCTCACTATCCTCCTCCAATCCCTGGGAAGGTCTGCTCCCACACCATGTTCCATCCTAACTGCTGACTGTGTTAGCTACATTAATACATTGGGGATGGGCAGGGGTGCTTTTAACCCTGGGATCTTGCTGTGTAACTTGCCTTCAAAATGCTCTGGCTTCCCCTTTCAACTCATCTTTTCTCTCTTTTATCCCGAGGAGCTTTGGAAAGCTGCAACGTGAAGATCCAAAATGTTCGAGTCCAGGAAAGAACAATCTCCACAGGGGGAGCACGGGCCTAAGGCCTGAGGCCTGGTCGACAGGCTGCACCCTGTGGGGGCTCACGTGAGTTGTGTGTTTATTTACCCCGAGGTTTAATCTCCTCTGAGGGACCCTGGGTTTTAGGGGCCTCTGGGTAACTGGTTCCTGTCGGATTGTGGCCCTGTCATTTTTAAAACAGATTTGAAGCCTGGGACTGAAGTATGTCAATTCCCAGGATCTGAGAGGCAGGACTGCCCTAGGGGGGAATTAAAACCCAAATGCTGTGACCCTCTCTGAAGACGTCTCATAAAGTCAGAGTGATGTGGGTTATCGAGAGGGCAGGATGAGAAAATTCAACAGTGAGAGAAAGAGAGTGAGAGAAACACTTAAAAAATTGAAAGAGCAGAGGAAACAGAAGGGGAGAGAGAGGGAGAGGCATTTTGAGATTGTGAAGTTGCTGCAATGTTTGATTCTGGGGTGACAGGAAATAATTAAACTGAAGCAGCATCACAGAGGGGAGAAATGGTCAGAGTAGTGAGCTGCTGCTGCATTGGTGCATGTGGGATCTTGCTGTGCACCAGCTCCCCCAATACTACCATTGCAGGCAGTGAGTGTTTTAATCAGCTAATCCATCATTTCAAAATTTTTCCAAGGCTTTAGCATAAAAATGCAGCTCATTGCCTGATATATTTGTGTTTGGATGTTGCTGAGAGATTGTCTGTGTCACTGAGAGAGGAAAACCTGGGATCTTGCTGTGCTATCTCTCTGTAATGATTTTCCTATTTTCAACGAATGCTGTCTCTTTCCTCCCACGGGCCACTTGAAGATTTAAAGAGAGAAACTTTAGGATCAGGAGACCTTTGAACAACGGCTTTCTCCAGAGGGGACACGGTCCTGAGGCCTGAGGCCTGGTTGATAGGCTGCACTGTGTGGGCGGGATTCTGTGTTTATTTACCTCAAGGGTTAATCTCATTTTGGGGACCCTGGGTTTTAGGGGCCTCTGGTTAATTGGCTCCTGTCAGATTGGGGCCCTGTTGGTTTTAAAACAGGTTTTAAGCCTGAGGTTAAAATAACCGGGGCCCTGGGATTTGACACAAACACATCAATCCCCAGTGAGTGTCTGACAGACAGGACTCCCTCAAAGAGGGAATTAAAACCTTAAATGAGAAACTCTACCCAAAGACTTGTTGTAACATGAGAGTAATACTACTTGTGGGATCTTGCTGTGTCTCAAACCACCTGCAGAGTGGCCTACATTGCAAGAAGGGTGACCAAATGTGATAATCACATAAATCAGACCCAGGTTGGCCCAATCCCTGAGTATCTGGGAGGGGATCTCTCTCTCTCTCTCTCTCTGTCCCCTCTCTCACACCCTCTCCAGCTTCTTTTGTTGGTTTTTCAAACAAATAAAACCGTCCCACACACAGCAATGTGACTCGTGGGTATTTGAAGTGGGGGAGATGGAAATATTTAGCAGCACAAGGTGATTGTTTTTGAGACAAAGGGGTAAAAAAAGACAAGATGCAGACAAAGACAGCAAATGTGTGTGGGAAGGAGGGAGTGATAGAGAGATAAGATGTGTCTTTGTAGCTGGGCTGGGAAAGGGAGACAGGATCTGGGGGAGTGGGGAGACAACGGGACTCTCCAATATCCCATCATCGCCCAGCTCCAATCACTTCCTTCTAGAAACTACCATCCACAAAATTAAATCCTGGGATGGAGGGTTTTTAAAAAAAACAGGAGTCTCAAAGATATCCACAGTCTCTTGTTGGACAGAAAGTGGGATTGGAGCACATTCAGGAGCAGGAAGGGAGTACCCTGTGGGATCTCCCTGTGCGTCAATGGCCCACAGCATTGCTGGCACAGAGACTGCTGGGAAACTGTTTATCAGAGGGAATATTGTCAAATATAAATGTTGCAATCTTTTAAAAGGTAAGATAAAGATTACCATGTACAAGGTTAAATCAGAGAAAGGGAAAAAGATGAGAGATGGAGAAGGGGAGGGTGGAGAGAGAGAGAGAGAGAGAGAGAGCAAGCGAGTGCGTAGAGAAGAAAGAAAGTGGGAAGTGGTTTGAATTTGTCAAACAGCAGGATCTTTGTCATCCTGAAGCCAGAATTGAACCCTCAGCCAGCATCAGTGAAACACACAATCTGTCTGTGTTCCCACTGCTACTTGTGGGATCTTGCTGTGTCTGAAGGGACTGAAGGGTCAGTAACAGAATGAAGACACCATTGGCTCAGAGACAGGAGACAGGAGAGAGGGTCATGAGGGTTTCAGATTGGAGGGAGCTCCAGGCACATACAAGTTGGGAACTGTTTTCAGTAAAAGGCAATTGATCCCAGGTCACTGCAGAGTGTAAGAATCTGATGGTATTCCCTCACTATCCTCCTCCAATCCCTGGGAAGATCTGCTCCAACACCATGTTCCACTGTTGACTGTGTTAGATATTTTGATACATTGGGGATGGGCGGGGGTGATTTTAAACCTGGGATTTTAAGCTTGCCTTCAAAATGCTCTCGCTCCCCCTTTCACATGATCTTTTCTCTCTTTTATCCTGAGGAACTTTTGTTTGGAAAGCTGCAATGTGAAGATCCAGGAAAGAACAACCTCCAGAGGGGGAGCACGGGCCTGAGGCCTGAGGCCTGGTCGACAGGCTGCACCCCGTGGGGACCCACAGTGAGTTGTGTGTTTATTTACCCCGAGGTTTAATCTCCTCTGGGGGGGGGCTGGGTTTTAGGGGCCTCTGGGTAACTGGTTCCTGTCAGATTGCGGCCCTGTCATTTTTAAAACAGATTTGAAGCCTGGGGTTAAAGTAACTGGGGACTTGCGATTTAATACAAATATATGAATCCGCAGAAAATGTCTGACAGACCAGACTTCCCAAGAAGGGAATAAAAACCTTAAATGAGAAACTCTCCCCAAAGACTTGTTCTAATGTCAGAGTAATGTGAGATGTGTACAGGCCTGGGTGATCAAATGTGATAATCACATCAATAAGACACAGGTTGGCCCGTTCAATTCAATTCCCGGAGTATCAGGGAGGGGATCTCTCTGTCTGTCTGTATGTCTCTCTCTCTCTGTCTCTCTCTCTCTCTCTCTCTCTCTCTGTCCCCTCTCTCCCACCCTCTCCAGCTTCTTTTGTTGATATTTTAAACAAATAAAACCGTCCCACACACAGCAATGTGACTCGTGGGTATTTGAAGTGGGGGAGATGGAAATATTTTGCAGCACAAGGTGATTGTGTTTGAGACAACGGGGTCAAAGAACACAAGATGCACAGAGAGAGAGTGTGGGAAGGAGCGAGTGATAGAGGGATAAGATGGAGGGGTGAAGGAGAGGAGGGGAGGGGGGGAAGGAGGGGGAGGAGGGAGGTTGGAAAGGAGAGGGGAAGGGGTGTAATGCGAGGTGGGGAAGGAGAGAGGGGTAAGGAGAGGTGGGGAAGGAGAGGTGGGGAAGGAGTGGGGGAAGGAGAGAGGTGGTGAGGAGAGGGGGGAAGGAAAGGGGAAGGAGAGGGGATGAAAATAGAGATGGAGTAAGGTGAGGGGGAAGCAGAGGGGGGAAGGAGAGGGTGGGAAAGGGGGAGAAGGAGAGGGGGGAAGGAGAGTGGGGGAAGGGGGTGGACAGAGAGAGGGTGAAAGTAGAGATGGGGTAAGGAGAGGGGGAAGAAGAGATGGGAAGGGGAGATATGGGAAGATATGGGAAGGAGAGAGAGAGGTTTGAGAGTCGGGGGAAGGAGAGCGGGGGAAGGAGAGGGGGAAGAAGAGGGAGAATGGGGTGAAGGTGAGTAGGGGAAAGGGGGGAAGTAGAGGGAGAAGGAGGGGGAAGGAGAGGGGCAAGGAGACGGAGGCAGAGAGTGGAGAGGAGAGATGTCAGAAGGAGTTGGGGGAAAGAGTGAGGGAAAGAGTGTGGTAAGGAGAGGGGGGAAGGGTGGAAGGAGAGGGGGGAAGGGCGAATGGACAGGGAGTGAAAGAGAGGGGGAGGAGGATTGTCAGAAGGAGATAGAGTGAAGGGGGGTGAAGGAGAGGGCGAACGTAGATGTGGGGAAGGAGAGGGTGGAAGGAGAGAGGGGGGACGTAGAGAGTGGGGAAGGACAGAGGGGAGGAAGGAGTGAGGGGAAGTAGCGAGGGGGGAAGTAGAGAGTGCGGAAGGACAGAGGGGAGGAAGGAGCGAGGGGGGAAGGAGAGGGGCAAAAAAGAGGGGAGGGAAGGGGAGAGGGGAAGGAGAGAAGGGGGAAGGAGAGAAGGGGGAAGGAGAGAGAGGGGAGAAGGAGAGACCGGAATGAAGGGGGAATTAGAGAGGGGGAAAGGAGAGAGTGGGGAAGGACAGAGGGGTAGAAGGAGCAAGGGGGGAAGGAGACGGGGGCGAATGAGAAGATGGGGAAGGGGAGAGGGAAGGAAGGGGAAGGAGAGGGGGGAAAGAGAGAGGGAAGGAAGGGGGAAGGAGAGGGGGGAAAGAGAGAGGGAAGGAAGGGGGAAGGAGAGAGGGGAGAAGGAGACGTGGGGAAGGAGAGGGGAAAGGAGAGGGGGGGCAAGTAGAGAGTGTGGAAGGACAGAGGAGTGGAAGGAGCAAGGGGGGAAGGAGACAGGGGGAATGAGAGGAGGGGGAAGGGGAGAGGGAAGGAAGGGGGGAAGGAGAGGGGGGAAGGAGAGAGGATAAGGAATGGGGAAAGAGAGAGAGGGAGAACGAAGAGGGAAGGAGAGGGGGAAGGAGAGAGGGGGAGGAGAGAAAGGGGAAGGAATGGGGAAGGAGCGAGGGTGGAAGGAGAGAGGCGGTAAAGGAGAGAGGGGAAGGAAGGGGGAAGGAGAGAGGGGAGAAGGGGAGGGAGGAAGGAAGGGGGAATGAGAGGGGGAGAAGGAGACGGGGTAAGGAAGGGGAAAGGAGAGAGGGGAGAAGTAAGAGTGGAGAATGAGAGGGGGAAGGAGAGAGGCGGGAAAAAGGAGCAAGGAAGGGGGAGGAGGGAGGGGAAGGGGAGGCAGAAGGAGAGAGGGGAGAAGGAGAGAGGGGAGAAAGAAAGGGGGGGAAGGAGAGAGGGGAGAATGAGAGAAGGGAAGGAGAGGGGCAATGAGAGAGGGGAGAATGAGGTGGGAAAGGAAGGAGGGAGAAAGAGAGATCAGAAGAAAGGGGAAAGGAGAGAGGGGAAAAGGAGAGAGGGGAAGGAAGGGGGAAGGAGAGAGGTAAGAAGGAGGGGGTAAAGGAAGGGGGAAGGAGACAGGGGAGAAGGAGAGGGGTGAAGGAAGGGGGAAGGAGAGAGGGGAGAAGGAGAGGGGGGTAAATGAAGGGGGTAGGAGAGAGGGGAGAAGGAGGGGGTAAAGGAAGGGGGAAGGAGACAGGGGAGAAGGAGAGGGGGGTAAATGAAGGGGGTAGGAGAGAGGGGAAGGAAGTGGGAAGGAGAGGTGGAGAAAGAGAGAGGTGGGAAGGGGAGAGAGAGAAAGGACAGAGGGGAAGAACTGGCGAAGGAGAGAGGGGAGAAGGAGAGAGGGGCGAAGGAGACGGGGGAAGGAGAGGGGCAACGAGAGAGGGGAGAAGGAGGGGGGTAAAGGAAGGGGAAAGGAGACAGGGGAGAAGGAGAGAGGGGAAGGAAGGGGGAATGAGAGAGTAGAAAACGAAAGGGGGAAAGGGGGGAGAAGGAGAGGGTGAAAGGAAGGGGGAGGAGAGAGGGGGGAAGGATAGAGGGGAGGGAAAGCAGGGGGCAGAAGAGAGGACAGAAGGAGAGCGGGGAAGGAAGTGGGAGGAGAGAGGGGAGAAGGAGAGGGGGTAAGGAAGGGAGAAGGAGAGAGGGGAGAAGGAGGGGGTAAAGGAAGGGGGTAGGAGAGAGGGGAAGGAAGGGGGAAGGAGCAGTGGAGAAAGGGAGAGGTGAGAAGGAGAGAGAGAGAAAGGACAGAGGTGAAGAACCGGCGAAGGAGAGAGGGGAGAAGGAGAGAGGGGAAGGAGGGGGCAACGAGAGAAGGGAGAATGGGGGGGCGAAGGAAGGGGAAAGGAGACAGGGGAGAAGGAGAGGGGCGTAATTGAAGGGGGTAGGAGAGAGGGCAAGGAAGTGGGAAGGAGAGGTGGAGAAATAGAGAGGTGGGAAGGAGAGAGAGAGAAAGGACAGAGGGGAAGAACCGGCGAAGGAGAGAGGGGAGAAGGAGAGAGGGGCGAAGGAGACGGAGGAAGGAGAGGGGCAACGAGAGAGGGGAGAAGGAGGGGGGTAAAGGAAGGGGAAAGGATACAGGGGAGAAGGAGAGAGGGGAAGGAAGGGGGAATGAGAGAGTAGAGAACGAAAGGGGGAAAGGGGGGAGAAGGAGAGGGTGAAAGGAAGGGGGAGGAGAGGGGGGGAAGGAAGTGGGAAGGAGAGGTGGAGAAAGAGAGAGGTGGGAAGGGGAGAGAGAGAAAGGACAGAGGGGAAGAACTGGCGAAGGAGAGAGGGGAGAAGGAGATAGGGGAGAAGGAGACAGGGAAGGAGAGGGGCAACGAGAGAGGGGAGAAGGAGGGGGGTAAAGGAAGGGGAAAGGAGACAGGGGAGAAGGAGAGAGAGGAAGGAAGGGGGAATGAGAGAGTAGAGAACGAAAGGGGGAAAGGGGGGAGAAGGAGAGGGTGAAAGGAAGGGGGAGGAGAGAGGGGGGAAGGATAGAGGGGAGGGAAAGCAGGGGGCAGAAGAGAGGACAGAAGGAGAGCGGGGAAGGAAGTGGGAGGAGAGAGGGGAGAAGGAGAGGGGGTAAGGAAGGGAGAAGGAGAGAGGGGAGAAGGAGGGGGTAAAGGAAGGGGGTAGGAGAGAGGGGAAGGAAGGGGGAAGGAGCAGTGGAGAAAGGGAGAGGTGAGAAGGAGAGAGAGAGAAAGGACAGAGGTGAAGAACCGGCGAAGGAGAGAGGGGAGAAGGAGAGAGGGGAAGGAGGGGGCAACGAGAGAAGGGAGAATGGGGGGGCGAAGGAAGGGGAAAGGAGACAGGGGAGAAGGAGAGGGGCGTAATTGAAGGGGGTAGGAGAGAGGGCAAGGAAGTGGGAAGGAGAGGTGGAGAAATAGAGAGGTGGGAAGGAGAGAGAGAGAAAGGACAGAGGGGAAGAACCGGCGAAGGAGAGAGGGGAGAAGGAGAGAGGGGCGAAGGAGACGGAGGAAGGAGAGGGGCAACGAGAGAGGGGAGAAGGAGGGGGGTACAGGAAGGGGAAAGGATACAGGGGAGAAGGAGAGAGGGGAAGGAAGGGGGAATGAGAGAGTAGAGAACGAAAGGGGGAAAGGGGGGAGAAGGAGAGGGTGAAAGGAAGGGGGAGGAGAGGGGGGGAAGGAAGTGGGAAGGAGAGGTGGAGAAAGAGAGAGGTGGGAAGGGGAGAGAGAGAAAGGACAGAGGGGAAGAACTGGCGAAGGAGAGAGGGGAGAAGGAGATAGTGGAGAAGGAGACAGGGAAGGAGAGGGGCAACGAGAGAGGGGAGAAGGAGGGGGGTAAAGGAAGGGGAAAGGAGACAGGGGAGAAGGAGAGAGAGGAAGGAAGGGGGAATGAGAGAGTAGAGAACGAAAGAGGGAGAGGGGGGAGAAGGAGAGGGTGAAAGATAGGGGGAGGAGAGAGGGGGGAAGGATAGAGGGGAGGGAAAGCAGGGGGCAGAATAGAGGACAGAAGGAGAGCGGGGAAGGAAGTGGGAGGAGAGAGGGGAGAAGGAGAGGGGGTAAGGAAGGGAGAAGGGGAGGGGGAGGAGTGGGGGAAGGAGAGACGGGAGAAGGAGAGGGGGTAAGGAAGGGAAGGAGAGAGGGGAGAAGGAGAGAGGGGGAAGGAAGGGGGAAGAAGATAGGGAGAAGAAGGGGGGAAGGAAGGGGGAAGGAGATGGGGGAGGAAGGGGGAAGGAGATGGGGGAAAGAAGGGGGAAGGAGATGGGGGAAGGAAGGGGGAAGGAGATAGGGGGAAGGAGAGGGGTGAAGGAAGGGGGAAGGAGATAGGGGGAGGAGATAGTGGGAAGGAGATGGGGAGGAAGGAAGATGGAAGGAGATAGGGGGAAGGAAGATGGAAGGAGATGGGGGGGAGGAAGGGGGAAGGAGATGGGGGAAGGAGATGGGGGAAGTGGGCAAGGAAGGGGGAAGGAGATGGGGGGAAGGAGATGGGGGGAGGAAGGGGGAAGGAGATGGGGGAAGGAGATGGGGAAGGAGGGGGGAAGGAAGGGGGAAGGAGATGGGGGGAAGGAGATGGGGGAAGGGGGCAAGGAAGGGGGAAGGCAATAAGGGGGGAAGGAGGGGGCAAGGAGATAGGGGAAGGGGGAAGGAAGGGGGAAGGAGAGGGGATGAAGGAGATAAGGGGGAAGGAGAGGGAGGAAGGAAATAGGGGGAAGGAGAGGGGGGAAGGAAGGGGGAAGGAGATGGGGAAGAAGAAGATTGGGGGGAGGAGATGGGGGGAAGGAGATGGGGGAAGGCGATGGGGGGAAGGAGAGGGGAAGGAAGGGGGAAGGAGATAAGTGGGAAGGAGATAGTTGGGAAGGAGATAGCGGGGTAGGAGATAGGGGGAAGTAGATGGGGCAAGGAGATAGGGGGGAAGGAGAGGGGAAGGAGATGGGGAAGGAGATGGGGGAAGGAGATGGGGGAAGGAGGGGGAAGGAAGGGGGAAGGAGATGGGGAGGGAAGGAGGGGTGGGAAGGAAGGGGGAAGGGGGGAAGGAGGGGGAAAGGGGGGAAAGGAAGGAGATGGGGGTGAAGGAGAGGGGGAAGGAGAGGGGTCCGGAATGAAGGAGATGGGGGAGAAGGGGAGGAGGGAAGGAGAGAGGGGGAGAAGGAAGGAGAGGGGGGTGTAAGGGGGGCGAGGAAGGAGATGGAGGGAGGAAGGAGATGGGGTGAAGGAGGAGGGGAAGGAAGGAGGGGGAAGGAAGAACGGGGGAGGAAGGAGGGGGGCAGGGAAGGAGGGGGGAAGAAAGGAGATGGGGGAAGGAGAGGGGGGAAGGAGGGGGGAAGGAGATGGGGGGAAGGAAGATGGAAGGAGATGGGGGGGAGGAAGGGGGAAGGAGATGGGGGAAGGAGATGGGGAAGGAGGGGGGAAGGAAGGGGGAAGGAGATGGGGGGAAGGAGATGGGGGAAGGGGGCAAGGAAGGGGGAAGGCAATAAGGGGGAAGGAGGGGGCAAGGAGATAGGGGAAGGGGGAAGGAAGGGGGAAGGAGAGGGGAGGAAGGAGATAAGGGGGAAGGAGAGGGAGGAAGGAAATAGGGGGAAGGAGAGGGGGGAAGGAAGGGGGAAGGAGATGGGGGAAGGCGATGGGGGGAAGGAGAGGGGAAGGAAGGGGGAAGGAGATGGGGGAAGGAGGGGGAAGGAAGGGGGAAGGAGATAAGTGGGAAGGAGATAGTTGGGAAGGAGATAGCGGGGTAGGAGATAGGGGGAAGTAGATGGGGCAAGGAGATAGGGGGGAAGGAGAGGGGAAGGAGATGGGGGAAGGAGATGGGGGAAGGAGATGGGGGAAGGAGGGGGAAGGAAGGGGGAAGGAGATGGGGAGGGAAGGAGGGGAGAAGGAAGAGGGAAGGAGGGGTGGAAAGGAAGGGGGAAGGGGGGAAGGAAGGGGGAGAGAGAGAGAGAGGGGAAGGGGATGGGAGGGTGGAAGGTGAAAGGAGAGTGGGGGAAAGGAGAGGGGGCAGGCAGGGGGACAGAGAGGGAGGAAGGAGAGGGGAAGGAGAGAGGGGGGAAGGAGAGAGGGGGAAAGAGAGAGGGGGGAACGAAGGGGGAAGGGGAGAGGGGGAAGGAGAGGGGATAGGAAACGGGGAAGGAGAGGGGGGAGAAGGAAGGAGATGGGGGAAAGGAAGGAGAGGGGAGTGAAGGAGAGGGGGGAAGGAAGGAGAGGGGGAATGAAGAAGATGGGGGAAGGAGAGGGGGGAAGGAAGGGGGAAGGAGAGAGGGGGAAAGGATAGGGGGAAGGAAGCAGATGGGGGTAAGGAGAGGGGAAGGAGGTGGGAAGGAATGAGGGGGAGGAAGGAATGGAGGAGGAAGGAGGGGGGAGAGTGAGGGTGGGAAGGCAGGAGATGGGGGAAGGAGAAGGGGGGAAGGAAGGGGGAAGGAAGGATGGGGGAAGGGGCGGCAAGGAAGGAGTTGGGGGGAAGGAGAGGGGGGAAGGAAGGGGGAGGAAGGAGATGGGGGAAGGAAGGAGATGGGGGAAGGAGGGGGAAGGCAAGAGATGGGGGAAGGAGAGGGGAAGGAAGGGGGAAGGAAGCAAGGGGTAAGGAAGGGGGAAGGAAGGAGATGGGGGAAGGAAAGGGGGGAAGGAAGGGGGAAGGAAGGAGATGGGAGTGAAGGGGGGGCGATGGAAGGAGAGGGGGTGAAGGAGGGGGGAGGAAGGAGATGGGGGAAGGAAGGAGATGGCGGGGAAGGAGAGTGGGCGAAGGCAGGAGATGGGGGAAGGAGAGGGGGAAGGGGGAGGAAGGAGGACGGAAGGAGTGGGGGAGGGAAGGGGGAAGGAACGAGATGGTGAGAAGGAGGGGGGAAGGAAGGGGGAAGGAGAGGGGGTGAAGGAGTGGGGAGGAAGAAAGGGGGAAGGAGAGAGGGAGGAAAGAGAGGGGGAAGGAGAGAAGGGGAAATGAGAGGGGGGAAGGAAGGGGGAAAGAAGGGGGGAGGAGAGGGGGGAAGGAAGGAGATGGGGGGAAGGAAGGTGATGGGGGAAGGAGGGGGAAAGGGGGGAAAGGAAGGAGATGGGGGTGAAGGAGAGGGGGAAGGAGAGGGGTCCGGAATGAAGGAGATGGGGGAGAAGGGGAGGGGGGAAGGAGAGAGGGGGAGAAGGAAGGAGAGGGGGGTGTAAGGGGGGCGAGGAAGGAGATGGAGGGAGGAAGGAGATGGGGTGAAGGAGGAGGGGAAGGAAGGAGGGGGAAGGAAGAACGGGGGAGGAAGGAGGGGGGCAGGGAAGGAGGGGGGAAGGAAGGAGATGGGGGAAGGAGAGGGGGGAAGGAGGGGGGAAGGAAGGGGGAAGGAAGGGGGAAGGAAGTAGAGGGGGAAGGAAGGGGGAAGGAAGGAGATGGGGAAGGGAGGAGATGGGAGGGAAGGAAGGAGATGGGGGTGAAGTGGGGCGATGGAAGGAGAGGGGGTGAAGGAGGGGGGAGGAAGGAGGTGGGGGGAAGGAAGGAGATGGCGGGGAAGGAGACGGGGCGAAGACAGTAGATGGGGAAGAAGAGGGGGGAAGGAGGGGGGAGGAAGGAGGACGGAAGGAGAGAGGGAGGAAAGAGAGGGGGAAGGAGAGATGGTGGAATGAGAGGGGGGAAGGAAGTGGGGAGGAGAGAGGGGAAGGAAGGAGATGGGTGGAAGGAAGGTGATGGGGGAAGGAGGGGGGAAGGGGGGAAGGAAGGAGGTGGGGGTGATGGAGAGGGGGGAAGGAGAGGGGGCAGAATGAAGGAGATGGGGAGAAGGGGAGGGTGGAAGGAGTGAGGGGGAGAAGGAAGGAGAGGGGGGTGTAAGGGGGAGCTAGGAAGGAGATGGGGGAGGAAGGAGATGGGGTGTAGGAGGGGGGAAAGAAGGATGGGGGAAGGAAAATCGGTTGGAAAGAAGGAGGGTGGCAGGGAAGGATGGGGGAAGGAAGGAGATGGGGGAAGGAGAGGGGGGAAGGCAGGAGATGGGGGGAAGGAGAGGGGGGAAGGAGGGGGGAAGGAAAGGGGGTGAAGCAAGTGGGAAGGAAGGAGATGGGGAAGGAGAGGGGGGAAGAAAGGAGGAAGGAAGGAGATGGGGGAAGGAAGGAGATGGGGAGAAGAAAGGAGATCGGGGTGAGGGGGGGAGGCAGGAGATGGGCAGAAGGAGAGGGGGGATGGAGGGGGAAGGAAGGGGGAAGGAATGTGAGGGGGAAGGAAGGAAATGGGGGAAGGAGAGGGGGAGTACGGAAGGGGGAAGGAGATGGGGGAAGGAGGGAGGCAAGGAGAGGGGGGAGGGAAGTAGATGGGGAGGAAGGGGGGAAGGAGTGGAGGAAGGAGATCGGTGGAAGGAAGGAGATGGGAGATGGAAGGAGAGGGGGCAAGGGGGGGAACGGGGGGGGGAAGGAGAGAGGGGGAATGAAGGAGATGGGGGAAGGAGGGGGGAGGTAGGGGGAAGGAAGGGGGGGCAGAAGGAAGGAGAGGGGAGAAGAAGGAGAGGGTGGGAGGGAAGGAGGGGTGGAAGGAAGGAGAGGGGCTGAAGGAGGGGGAGAGGAAGGAGATGGGGGGAATGGAGGAGATGGGGGAAGGCGAGGTGTGGAAGGAGGGGGGAAGGAAGGGGGAAGAAAGGAGATGGGGGAAAGGTGGGGGAGGAAGGAATGGGGAAGGAAGGAGATGGTGGGAAGGAGAGGAGGCGAAGGAGGAGGGAATAAAGGGGGAAGGTAGGAGAGGGGGAAGGAAGGGGGAAGAAAGGAGGGGGGAAGGTAGGAGGGGAGAAGAAAGGAGAGGGGGAAGGAAGGAGAGTGGGGGGAGGAAGGAGAGGGGGGAAGGACGGGGGAGAAGGAAGGGGGAAGTAGATGGGGGAAGGTGGGGTGGAAGGAAGGGGGAAGGAGATGGGGGAGGAGGGGGGCAAGGAGATGGGGGAAAGAAGGAGATGGGGAGGAAGGGGGGAAGGAGGCGATGAAGGAGATGGGTGGAAGGAAGGAGATGGGAGATGGAAGGAGATGGGGGAAGGAAGGAGAGGGGGCAATGGGGGAACGAGGGGGGAAGGAGAGAGGGGGAATGAAGGAGATGCGGGGAAGGAGGGGGAAGTAGGGGGGAAGGAAGGAGGGGGCGGAAGGAAGGAGAGGGGAGAAAAAGGAGAGGGTGGGAGGGAAGGAGATGGGGGAAGGAGAGTGGGGTGAAGGCAGGAGATGGGGGGAAGGCGAGGGGTGGAAGGAGGGGGGAAGGAAGTAGATGGGGAAGGATGGAGGGGGGCAAGGAGGGGGGAAGTAGGGGGGGAAGGAGAGAGGGGGAATGAAGGGAGATGGGGGAAGGAGGGGGAAGTAGGGGGGAAGGAAGGAGGGGGGGCGGAAGGAAGGAGATGGGAGAAGAAGGAGAGGGGGGGAAGGAAGGAGGGGTGGAAGAAAGGAGAGGGGGTGAAGGGGGGGAGAGGAAGGAGATGGGGGAAGAATGGAGATGGGGGGAAGAAGAGGGGAGGAAGGAGAGGGGAAGGAAGGGGGAAGGAAGGAGGGAGGCAGGTGGGGGGAGGAAGGGGAAATGAAGGAGAGCGGGGGAAGGAGTGGGGAAGAAAGGGGGAAGGAAGGAGATGCGGGAAGGAGAGGGGGGAAGGAGGGGGAGGAAGGATGGGGGAAGGAAGGAGGGAGGCAGGTGGGGGGAGGAAGGGGGAATGAAGGAGAGCGGGGGAAGGAGAGGGGGGAAGGAGGGGGGAGGAAGGAGATGGGGGGAAGGAGAGGGGGGAAGGAGGGGGAAGGAAGGAGATTGGGGGAAGGAGGGGGGAGGAAGGACGGGGAAAGGAAAGGGGGAAGGAAGGAGATGGGAGGGAAGGAGGGGGGAAGGAGGGTGGAAGGAAGGAGTGGGGGAAGGAGAGAGGGGAAGCAGAGTGGGGGAAGGAGAGTGGGGGAAGGAGGGGGGAAGGAAGGAGATGGAGTGAAGGAGAGGGGGGAAGGAAGGACTGGGGAAGGAAAGGGGGAAGGAAGGAGATGGGAGGGAAGGAGGGTGGGAAGGAGGGGGGAAGAAGGGGGCAGGAAGGGGGAAGGAAGGAGAGGGGGGAAGGAGAGTGGGGGAAGGAGAGTGGGGGAAGGAGGGGGGAAGGAAGGGGGAAGGAATGGGGTGGAAGGAGGGGGGAAGGAAGGAGATGGGGGAAGGACATGGAGGGAAGGAGATGGGGGGTAGGAAGGAGATGGGGAGGAAGGAGAGGGGGAGGATGGGGAAGGAAGGAGATGGGGAAGGAAGGAGAGGGGTGGAAGGAGAGGGGGAAGAAAGGGGGGAGGAAGGAGATGGGGGGAAGGAAAGGGGGGAGGAGAGGGGGAAGGAGAGGGGAGGAAGGAAGGGGGAAGGAAGGAGATGTGAAAGGAAGGAGATGGGGAAGGGGGGAAGGAGAGGCGGAAGGAGAGGGGGAAAGAGAGGGTGTAAGGAGGGGGGAAGGAAGGAGATTGGGGAAGGAGATTGAGGGAAGGAGATGGGGGTAGAAAGGAGATGGGGAGGAAGGAGAGGGGGAGGAGGGGGATGGAAGGAGATGGGGAAGGAAGGAGAGGGGTGGAAGGAGAGGGGGAAGAAATGGGGGAGGAAGGAGATGGGGGGCAGAGAGGGGGAAGGAAAGAGTAAAGAAGGAGATGGGGGAAGGAGAGGGGGAGGAGAGCGGGAAGGAAGGGGGAAGGAAGGAGTTGGGGAAGGAGGGGGGAAGGAGAGGGGGGAAGGAAAGGGGAAGGAAGGAGATGTGAAAGGAAGGAGATGGGGGAAGGGGGGAAGGAGAGGGGGAAAGAGAGTGGGGAAGGAATTTGGAAGGAAGGAGATTGGGGGAAGGAGAGGGGGGGAAGGAAGGGGAAGGAAGGGGGAAGGAAGGAAATGGGGAAGGAGAGGGGGGAAGGAAGGGGGAAGGAAGGTGGGAGGAGGAGATGGAGGGGAAGGGGGAAGGAAGGTGGAAGGAAGGAGATGGGGGGAAGGAGGAGGGAGAAGGGGGAAGGAAGGGGTAAGGAAGGAGATGGGGGAAGGAGGGGGGATGGAAGGGAGAAGGAAGGAGATGGGGAAGGAGAGGGGGAAGGAAGGGGGAAGGAAGGAGATGGGGGAAGGAGAGGGGGAAGGAAGGAGATGGGGAAGGAGGGGGGAAAGGAAAGGGGAGGAAGGAAGGGGGAAGGAAGGAAATGGGAAAGTAAGGAGATGGGGGAAGGGGGGAAGGAGAGGGGGAAGGAAAGGGGGAAAGAGAGTGGGGAAGGAAGTTGGAAGGAAGGAGATTGGGGGAAGGAGAGGGGGGAAGGAAGGGGAAGGAAGTGGGGAAGGAAGGGGGAAGGAAGGAAATGGGGAAGGAGAGGGGGAAGGAAGGTGGAAGGAGGAGATGGAGGGGAAGGGGGAAGGAAGGAGATGGGGGGAAGGAGAGGGGGCGGAAGAAGGGGGAAGGAAGGAGGAGATGGAGGGGAAGGGGGAAGGAAGGTGGAAGGAAGGAGATGGGGGGAAGGAGGAGGGGGCAGGGGGAAGGAAGGGGTAAGGAAGGAGATGGGGGGAAGGAGGGGGGTACGGAAGGGAGAAGGAAGGAGATGGGGGAAGGAGATGGAGGAAGGAAGAGGGAAGGATGGAGATGGGGGAAGGAGAGGGGGGAAGGAAGGGGGAAGGAAGGAGATGGGGGAAGGAAGGAGATGGGGAGAAGGAAGAAGGGGGTGAAGGAGGGGGGAAGGCAGGAGATGGGGAAGGAGAGGGAGGATGGAGGGGGGAAGGAAGGGGGAAGGAGAGGGGGTGAAGGAGTGGGGAGGAAGGAAGGGGGAAGGAGAGAGGTGAGATGGTGAAATGAGAGGGGGGAAGGAAGGGGGAAGGAAGGGGTGAGGAGGGGGGAAGGAAGGAGATGGGGGAAGGAAGGTGATGGGGAAGGAGGGGGGATGGGGGAAGGAAGGAGATGGTGGTGAAGGAGAGGGGGGAAGGAGAGGGGGCAGAATGAAGGAGATGGGGAGAAGGGGAGGGGGAAGGAGAGAGCGGGAGAAGGAAGGAGAGGGGGGCAGGAGAGGTGGGAAAGGCAGGAGATGGGGGGAAGGAGGGGATGAAGGGAGGGGGAAGCAAGTAGAGGGGGAAGGAGAGGGGGGAAGGAGGGGGAAGGAAGGAGATGGGGAAGGAGAGGGGGGAAGGAAGGAGATTGGGGTGAAGGAGGGGGGGAAGGCAGGAGATGGGCAGAAGGAGAGGGGGATGGAGGGGGGAAGGAAGGGGAAGGAATGTGAGGGGGAAGGAAGGAGATGGGGAAGGAGAGGGGGAGTAAAGAAGGGGGGAGGAGAGAGGTGGGAAGGAGGGGGGAAGGAGATGGGGGAAGGGGGGAAGGAGGGGAGGAAGGAAATGGGTGGAAGGAAGGAGATGGGGGGAAGGAAGGAGGGGGGCAAGGGGGGGGAACGAGGGGGGAAGGAGAGAGGGGAATGAAGGAGATGGGGGAAGGAGGGGGGAAGTTGGGGGGAAGGAAGGAGGGGGGCAGAAGGAAGGAGAGGGGAGAAGAAGGAGAGGGTGGGAGGGAAGGAGGGGTGGAAGGAAGGAGAGGGGGTGAAGGAGGGGGAGAGGAAGGAGATGGGGGAAGGAAGGAGATGGGGGGAAGGAGAGGGGAGGAAGGAGAGGGGGAGAAGGAAGGAGATGGGGGTGAAGGAGGGGGGAGGAAGTTGATGGGGGGAAGGAAGGAGATGGTGGGAAGGAGAGGGGGAAGGAGGGGGGAATAAAGGGGGAAGGTAGGAGCGGCGTAAGGAAGGGGGAAGGATGGAGGGGGGAAGGAAGGGGGAAGAAAGGAGATGGGGGAATTGGGGGAAGGAAGGAGATGGGGAGAAAGAAGGAGATGGGGTGAAGGAGGGGGGAGGAAGGATAGGGGGCGAAGGCTGGAGATGGGGGGAAGGAGAGGGGTAAGGAGGGGGGAAAAGGGGAAGGTAGGAGAGGCGTAAGGAAGGGGGAAGAAAGGAGGGGGGGAAGGTAGGAGGGGAAAAGAAAGGAGATGGGAAAGTAAGGAGAGTGGGTGGAGGAAGGAGAGGGGGAAGGACAGGGGGAGAAGGAAGGGGGAAGTAGATGGGGGAAGGAGGCGTGGAAGGAAGGGGGAAAGAGATGGGGGGAGGAGGGGGGAAGGAGGGGAGGAAGGAGATGGGTGGAAGGAAGGAGATGGGGAAGGAAGGAGAGGGGGCAAGGGGGGGAAGTAGGCGGGGAAGGAGAGAGGGGGAATGAAGGAGATGGGGGAAGGAGGGGGGAGGTAGGAGGGGAAGGAAGGAGGGGGGCGGAAGGAAGGAGATGGGAGAAGAAGGAGAGGGTGGGAGGGAAGGAGGGGTGGAAGGAAGGAGAGGGGGTGAAGGAGGGGGAGAGGAAGGAGATGGGGGGAAGGAATGAGATGGGGGGAAGAAGAGGGGGGGTGAAGGCAGGAGATGGGGGAAGGCGAGGGGAGGAATGAGGGGGAAGGAAGAGGGAAGGATGGAGTGGGGAAGAGAAGGGGGAAGAAAGGAGATGGGGAAGGAGGGGGGAAGGAAGGAGATGGGGAAGGAAGGAGATGGTGGGAAGGAGAGGGGGCGAAGGCAGGAGATGGGGGAAGGAGAGGGGGGAGGGAGGGGGGGAATAAAAGGGGAAGGAAGGAGAGAGGGAAGGAAGGGGGAAGAAAGGAGGGGGGAAGGTAGGAGGGGGGAAGGAAGGGGGAAGAAAGGAGATGGGGGAAGGAGGGGGGGAAGGAATGGGGAAGGAAGGAGATGGGGGAAGGAAGGAGATGGGGGAAGGAAGGATGGGGGAATGAAGGGTGAAGGAAGGAGGGGGGGCAGGTGGGGGGAGGAAGGGGGAGTGAAGGAGAGTGGGTAGGATGGGGGAAGGAAGGGGGAAGGAGAGGGGCGCAAGGAGAGGGGGTGAAGGAGAGGGGAGGGAAGGAAGGAGGGGGGTAAGGAAGGAGAGGGGGGAAGGAAGGAGAGGGGGGAAGGAGAGGGGGAAGAAGGGTGGAGGAAGGAGGGAGGGAAGGAAGGAGGGGGTAAGGAGAGTGGGGGAGAAAGGAGACCGGGGAAGGAAGGAGATGGGGGAAGGGGGAAGGATGGGGGAAGGAAGGGGGAAGGAAGGAGGGAGGCAGGTGGGGGGAGGAAGGGGGAATGAAGGAGAGCGGGGGAAGGAGTGGGGAAGGAAGGGGGAAGGAAGGAGATGGGGGAAGGAGAGGGGGGAAGGAGGGGGGAGGAAGGATGGGGGAAGGAAAGGGGGAAGGAAGTAGATGGGACGGAAGGAGGGGGGAAGGAGGGTGGAAGGAAGGAGAGGGGGGAAGGAGAGAGGGGAAGCAGAGTGGGGGAAGGAAGGAGATGGGGTGGAGGGGGGGAAGGAAGGACGGGGAAGGAAAGGGGGAAGGAAGGAGATGGGAAGGAAGGAGGGTGGGAAGGAGGGGGGAAGAAAGGGGCAGGAAGGGGGAAGGAAGGAGAGGGGGGAAGGAGAGTGGGGGAAGGAGGGGGGAAGGAAGGGGGAAAGAAGTAGAGGGGGAAGGAGAGTGGGGGTAGGAGAGTGGGGGAAGGATCGGGGAAGGAAAGGGGAAGGAAGGAGATGGGGTGAAGGAGAGGGAGGAAAGAGAGAGGGGAAGGAAGGGGGAAGGAAGGGGGTGGAAGGAGGGGGGGAGTAAGGAGATAGGGAAGGACATGGAGGGAAGGAGATGGGGGTAGGAAGGAGATGGGGAGGAAGGAGAGGGGGAGGAGGGGGAAGGAAGCAGATGGGGAAGGAAGGAGAGGGGTGGAAGGAGAGGCGGGAAGAAAGGGGGGAGGAAGGAGATGGGGGGAAGGAGAGGGGGGAGGAGAGGGGAGGAAGGAAGGGGGAAGGAAGGAGATGTGAAAGGAAGGAGATGGGGAACGGGAGAAGGAGAGGGGGAAGGAGAGGGGGAAAGAGAGGGGGGGAAGGAAGGGGGAAGGAAGGAGATTGGGGGAAGGAGAGGGGAAGGAAGGGGAAGGAAGGGGGAAGGAACGGGGAAGGAAGGAGATGGGGAAGGAGAGGGGGGAAGGGAGAGGAAGGAAGGACGGTAGAAGGAAAGGGGGGAAGGAAGGAGATGGGAGGGAAGGAGAGGGAAGAAGGGGGGAAGAAGGGGGCAGGAGGGGGAAGGAAGGAGAGGGGGGTAGGAGAGTGGGGGAAGGAGGGGGGAAGGAAGGAGAGGGGGGTAGGAGAGTGGGGGAAGGAGGGGGGGAAGTAAGGGGGAAGGAAGGGGGAAGGAAGGGGGGAAGGAAGGAGATGGGGGATGGAGATGGAGGGTAGGAGATGGGGGTAGGAAGGAGATGGGGAGGAAGGAGAGGGGGAGGAGAGGGAAGGAAGGAGATGGGGAAGGAAGGAGAGGGGTGGAAGGAGAGGGGGAAGGAAGGAGAGGGGTGGAAGGAGAGGGGGAAGAAATGGGGAGGAAGCAGATGGGGGGCAGAGAGGGGGGAAGGAAAGAGGAAGGAAGGAGATCGGGGGAAGGAGAGGGGGAGGAGAGGGGGAAGGAAGGGGGAAGGAAGGAGATGGTGGAAGGAGGGGGGAAGGAGAGGGGAGGAAGGAAGGGGAAAGGAAGAAGATGTGAAAGGAAGCAGATGGGGGAAGGGGGAAGGAGAGGGGGAAGGAGAGGGGGAAATAGAGGGGGGAAGGAAGTTGGAAGGAAGGAGATTGGGGGAAGGAGAGGGGGAAGGAAGGGGAAGGAAGGAGATGGGGAAGGAGAGGGGGGAAGGAAGGGGGAAGGAAGGAGATGGGGAAGGAGGGGGGGAGAAAAAAGGAGAGGGAGTTGAAGGAGGGGGAGGAAGGAGATGGGGGAAGGAAGGAGATCGGGGTGAGGGGGGGGGAAGGAAGGGGGAAGGAAGGAGATCGGGGTGAAGAAGGGGGGGAAGGAAAGGGGAAAGAAGGAGATCGGGGTGAAGGAGGGGGGGAAGTCAGGAGATGGGCAGAAGGAGAGGGGGGATGGAGGGGGGAAGGAAGGGGGAAGGAATGTGAGGGGGAAGGAAGGAGATGGGGGAAGGAGAGGGGTAGTAAAGAAGGGGGGAGGAGAGAGGTGGGAAGGAGAGTGGAAGGAATGGGGAAGGAGATGGGGGAAGGGGGGCAAGGGGATGGGGAAGGAAGATGATGAAGAGGAAGGGGGGAAGGAGGGGAGGAAGGAGATGGGTGGAAGGAAGGAGAGGGGGCAAGGGGGGGAACGAGGGGGGAAGGAGAGAGGGGAATGAAGGAGATGGGGGAATGAGGGGGAAGTAGGGGGGAAGGAAGGAGGGGGGCAGAAGGAAGGAGAGGGGAGAAGAAGGAGAGGGTGGGAGGGAAGGAGGGGTGGAAGGAAGGAGAGGGGGTAAAGGAGGGGGAGAGGAAGGAGATAGGGGGAAGGAAGGAGATGGGGGAAGGAGAGGGGGGTGAAGGCAGGAGATGGGGAAGGCGAGGGGTGGAAGAAGGGGGGAAGGAAGGGGGAAGGATACCGGGGGGAAGGAAGGGGGAAGAAAGGAGATGGGGGAATGAGGGGGGAAGGAAGGAGATGGGGAGAAGGAAGGAGATGGGGGTGAAGGAGGGGGGAGGAAGGAGATGGGGGGAAGGAAGGAGATGGTGGGAAGGAGGGGGAATAAAGGGGGAAGTCAGGAGAGGGGGATAGAAGGGGGACGAAAGGAGGGGGAAGGTAGGAGGGGAGAAGACTGGAGAGGGGGAAGGAAGGAGAGTGGTGGGGAGGAAGGAGAGGGGGGAAGGACAGGGGAGAAGGAAGGGGGAAGTAGATTGGGGGAAGGTGGGGTGGAAAGAAGGGGGAAGGAGATGGGGGAGGAGGGGGCAAGGAGATTGGGGGAAAGAAGGAGACGGGGAGGAAGGGGGGAAGGAGGCGATGAAGGAGATGGGTGGAAGGAAGGAGATGGGGGAAGGAAGGAGAGGGGCAAAGGGTGGGAAGGAGGGGGGGAAGGAGAGAGGGGGAATGAAGGAGATGGGGGGAAGGAGGGGCTAAGTAGGGGGGGAAGGAAGGAGGGGGGCGGAAGGAAGGAGAGGGGAGAAGAAGGACAGGGTGGGAGGGAAAGAGGGGTGGAAGGAAGGAGAGGGGGCAAAGGAGGGGGAGAGGAAGAAGATGGGGGAAGGAAGGAGATGGCGGGAAGGAGAGTGGGGTGAAGGCAGGAGATGGGGGGAAGGCGAGGGGTGGAAGTAGGGGGGAAGGAAGGGGGAAGGATGGAGAGGGGGAAGGAAGGGGGAAGATAGGAGATGGGTGAATGAGGGGGGAAGGAAGGAGATGGGGAGAAGGAAGGAGATGGGGGTGAAGGAGAGGGGGGAAGGAGGGGGGAATAAAGGGGGAAGGTAGGAGAGGGGGATGGAGAGGGGGGAAGAAAGGAGGGGGGAAGGAAGGAGTGGGGTAAGGAAGGAGGGGGGAAGGAGGGGGAAAGAAGGAGGAAGGAAGGACGGGGGAAGGAAAGGGGGGAAGGAAGGAGATGGGAGGGAAGGAGGAGGGAAGGAGGGGGAAGAAGGGGGCAGGAAGGGGGAAGGAAGGAGAGGGGGAAGGAGAGTGGGGGAAGGAGAGTGGGGGAAGGAGGGGGGAAGGAAGGAGATGGGGTGAAGGAGAGGGGGGAAGGAGACGGGGGGATGTAAGGGGGAAGGAAGGGGTGGAAGGAGGGGGGAAGGAAGGAGATGGGGAAGGAGATGGAGGGAAGGAGATGGGGGTAGGAAGGAGATGGGGAGGAAGGAGAGGGGGGAGGATGGGGAAGGAAGGAAAGGGGTGGAAGAAGAGGGGGGAAGCAAGGAGGGAGGAAGGAGATGGGGGGCGGAGAGGGGGGAAGGAAAGAGGAAGGAAGGAGTTGTGGGAAGGAGAGGGGGAGGAGAGGGGGAAGGAAGGGGGAAGGACGTAGATGGGGGAAGGAGGGGGGAAGGAGAGGGGAGGAAGGAAGGGGGAAGGAAGGAGATGTGAAAGGAAGGAGATGGGGAAGTGGGGAAGGAGAGGGGGAAGGAGAGGGGGAAAGTGGGGGAAGGAAGGGAGAAGGAAGGAGATTGGGGGAAGGAAGAGGGAAGGATGGAGATGGGGGAAGGAGAGGGGGGGAAGGAAGGAGATGGGGAAAAGAGAGGGGGGATGGAGGGGGCAAGGAAGGGGGAAGAAGGGGGGGTGAAGGAGAGGGGAGGAAGGACGGGGGAAGGAGAGATGGGGAAATGAGAGTGGGGAAGGAAGGGGGAAGGAAGGGGTGAGGAGGGGGGGGGAAGGAAGGTGTTGGGGGAAGGAAGGTGATGGGGAAGGAGGGGGGAAGGGGGAAGGAAGGAGATGGTGGTGAAGGAGAGGGGGAAGGAGAGGGGGCAGAATGAAGGAGATCGGGGAGAAGGGGAGGGGGGAAGGAGAGAGGGGGAGAAGGAAGGAGAGGGGGGTGTAAGGGGGAGCCAGGAAGGAGATGGGGTGTAGGAGGGCAGGAATGAAGGATGGCAGAAGGAAGAACAGGGGGGAGGAAGGAGGGGGGCAGGGAAGGAGGGGGGAAGGAAGGAAATGGGGGAAGGAGAGGTGGGGAAGGCAGGAGATGGGGGAAGGAGAGGGGGGAAGGAGGGGGTGAAGGGAGGGGGAAGGAAGTAGAGGGGGAAGGAAGGGGGAAGGAAGGAGATGGGGGAAGGAGAGGGGGGAAGGAATGGGGAAGGAAGGAGATGGGGGAAGGAGAGGGAGTTGAAGGAGGGGGAGGAAGGAGATGGGGGAAGGAAGGAGATCGGGGTGAAGGAGGGGGGAAGTCAGGAGATAGGCAGAAGGAGAGGGGGGATGGAGGGGGGAAGGAAGGGGGAAGGAATGTGAGGGGGAAGGAAGGAGATGGGGGAAGGAGAGGGGTAGTAAAGAAGGGGGGAGGAGAGAGGTGGGAAGGAGGGGGGAAGGAATGGGGAAGGAGATGGGGAAGGGGGGGCAAGGGGATGGGGAAGGAAGGTGATGAAGAGGAAGGGGGGAAGGAGGGGAGGAAGGAGATGGGTGGAAGGAAGGAGATGGGTGGAAGGAAGGAGAGGGGGCAAGGGGGGGACCGAGGGGGGAAGGAGAGAGGGGAATGAAGGAGATGGGGGAAGGAGGGGGAAGTAGGGGGGAAGGAAGGAGGGAGCGGAAGGAAGGAGAGGGGAGAAGAAGGAGAGGGTGGGAGGGAAGGAGGAGTGGAAGGAAGGAGAGGGGGTGAAGGAGGGGGAGAGGAAGGAGATGGGGGAAGGAGAGGGGGGTGAAGGCAAGAGATGGGGAAGGCGAGGGGTGGAAGAAGGAGGGAGGGAAGGGGGAAGGATAGAGGGGGGAAGGAAGGGGGAAGAAAGGAGATGGGGAATGAGGGGGGAAGGAAGGAGATGGGGAGAAGGAAGGAGATGGGGTTGAAGGAGGGGGGAGGAAGGAGATGGGGGGAAGGAAGGAGATGGTGGGAAGGAGGGGGGGGCAAAGTCAGGAGAGGGGGATAGAAGGGGGACGAAAGGAGGGGGAAGGTAGGAGATGGGGAAGGAAGGAAAGGGGTGGAAGAAGAGGGGGGAAGAAAGGGGGGAGGAAGGAGATGGGGGCGGAGAGGGGGGAAGGAAACAGGAAGGAAGTAGATGGGGAAAGGAGGGGGGAAGGAGAGGGGAGGAAGGAAGGGGAAGGAAGGAGAGGTGAAAGGAAGGAGATGGGGAAGGGGGGAAGGAGAGGGGGAAGGAGAGGGGTAAAGAGAGGGGGGAAGGAAGGGGGAAGGAAGGAGATTGGGGGAAGGAGAGGGGGGAAGGAAGGGGAAGGAAGGGGGGGAGGAAGGGGGAAGGAAGGAGATGGGGAAGGAGGGGGGAAGGAAGGTGGAAGGAGGAGATGGAGGGGAAGGGGGAAGGAAGGAGATGGGGGAAGGAAGGAGATGGGGAAGGAAGGAAATGGGGGAAGGAAGGAGATGGGGGAAGGAAGGAGAGGGGGAAGGAAGGAGGGAGGTAAGGATGAAGAGGGGGGAAGGAAGAGAGAGGGGGGAAGGAAGGAGAGGGGGGAAGGAGAGGTGTGGAAGGAGAGGGGGTGAAGGACAGGGGAGGGAAGGAAGGAGGGGTGAAAAGAAGAAGAGGGGGAAGGAGAGGGGGAAGAAGGGGGAGGAAGGAGGGAGGGAAGGAAGGAGAGGGGGGAAGGAGAGGGGAGGAGGAAGGAGACGGGGGAAGGAAAGAGATGGGTGGAGGGGGGAAGGATGTGGGGAAGGAAGGGGGAAGGAAGGAGGGGGGCAGGTGTGGGGAGGAAGGGGGAATGAAGGAGGGGGGGTAGGATGGGGTATGGAAGGGGGAAGGAAGGAGAGGGGGAAGGAGGGGGGAAGGAAGGGGGAAGGAAGGAGATGGGGAAGGAGAGGGGGAAGGAAGGGGGAAGGAAGGAGATGGGGAAGGAGATTGGGCAAGAAAGGGGGAAGGAAGGAGATGGGGGAAGGAAGGAGAGGGGGAAGGAAGGAGCAGGGTAAGGAAGGAGAGGGGGGAAGGAAGGAGAGGGGGGAAGGAAGGAGAGTGGGGGAGGGAGGAAGGAGGGGGGTAGGAGAGGGGTGGAAGAAGAGGCGGTGAAGGAGAGGGGAAGGAAGGAAGGAGTGGGGAAAGGAAGAAGAGGGGGGCAGGAGAGGGGGGAAGAAGGGAGGAGGAAGGAGGTAGGAAGGAAGGAGAGCGGGGGAAGGAGAGGGGGGAGGAAGGAATCCAGGGAAGGAAGGAGATGCGGGAATGGGGGAAGGATGGGGGAAGGAAGGGGAAGGAAGGAGGGGGGCAGGTGGGGGGAGGAAGGGGGAATGAAGGATGGGGGAAGTAAGGGGGAAGGAAGGAGCTGCGGGAAGGAGAGGGGGGAAGGAGGGGAAGGAGGGGGGAGGAAGGAGAGGGGAGGAAGGAATGGGGAAGGAAGGAGAGGTGAAAGGAAGGAGATGGGGAAGGGCGGAAGGAGAGGGGGAAGGAGAGGGGTAAAGAGAGGGGGGAAGGAAGGGGGAAGGAAGGAGATTGGGGGAAGGAGAGGGGGGGAGGAAGGGGGAAGGAAGGAGATTGGGGGAAGGAGAGGGGGGAAGGAAGGGGAAGGAAGGGGGGGAAGGGAGAAGGAAGGAGATGGGGGAAGGAGGGGGGAAGGAAGGTGGAAGGAGGAGATGGAGGGGAAGGGGGAAGGAAGGTGGAGGGAAGGAGATGGGGAAAGGAGGAGGGGGAAGGGGAAGGGGAAGGAAGGTGGAAGGAAGGAGATGGGGAAGGAAGGAGATGGGGAAGGAGAGGGGGGGAAGGAAGGGGAAGGAAGGAGAGGGGGAAGGAAGGGGGAAGGAAGGGGGAAGAATGGAGATGGAGAAGGGGGGGAAGGAAGGGGAAAGGAAGGAGATGGGGAAGGAAGGAGATGGGGTAAGGAAGGAAATGGGGGAAGGAAGGAGGAGGGGGAAGGAAGGAGAGGGGGAAGGAAGGAAGGGGGTAAGGAAGGAGAGGGGGGAAGGAAGGAGAGTGGGGGGGAAGGAAGGAGAGGGGGGAAGGAGAGGTGTGGAAGGAGAGGGGGTGAAGGACAGGGGAGGGAAGGAAGGAGGGGTGAAAAGAAGAAGAGGGGGAAGGAGAGGGGGAAGAAGGGGGAGGAAGGAGGGAGGGAAGGAAGGACGGGGGGGAGGAGAGGGGAGGAGGAAGGAGACGGGGGAAGGAAAGAGATGGGGGAGGGGGGAAGGATGTGGGGAAGGAAGGGGGAAGGAAGGAGGGGGGCAGGTGTGGGGAGGAAGGGGGAATGAAGGAGGGGGGGTAGGATCGGGTATGGCAGGGGGAAGGAAGGAGAGGGGGAAGGAGGGGTGAAGGAAGGGGGAAGGAAGGAGGTGGGGAAGGAGAGGGGGAAGGAAGGGGAAAGGAAGGAGATGGGGAAGGAGATTGGGCAAGAAAGGGGGAAGGAAGGAGATGGGGGAAGGAAGGAGAGGGGGAAGGAAGGAGCGGGGTAAGGAAGGAGAGGGGGGAAGGAAGGAGAGGGGGGAAGGAAGGAGAGTGGGGGGGAAGGAAGTAGGGGGGTAGGAGAGGGGCGGAAGAAGAGGGGGTGAAGGAGAGGGGAGGGAAGGAAGGAGTGGGGAAAGGAAGAAGAGGGGGGCAGGAGAGGGGGAAGAAGGGAGGAGGAAGGAGGTAGGAAGGAAGGAGAGCGGGGGAAGGAGAGGGGGGGAGGAAGGAATCCAGGGAAGGAAGGAGATGCGGGAAGGGGGGAAGGATGGGGGAAGGAAGGGGAAGGAAGGAGGGGGGCAGGTGGGGGGGAGGAAGGGGGAATGAAGGAGAGGGGGGTTGGATGGGGTAAGGAAGGGGGAAGGAAGGAGAGGGAGAAGGAGGGGTGAAGGAAGGGGGAAGGGGGAAGGAAGGAGATGGGGAAGGAGAGGGGGAAGGAAGGGGGAAGGAAGGAGATGGGGAAGGAGATTGGGCAAGAAAGGGGAAGGAAGGAGAGGGGGAAGGAAGGAGCGGGGTAAGGAAGGAGAGGGGGGAAGGAAGGAGAGGGGGGAAGGAAGGAGAGTGGGGGGGAAGGAAGGAGGGGGGTAGGAGAGGGGCGGAAGAAAAGGGGGTGAAGGAGAGGGGAGGGAAGGAAGGAGTGGGGAAAGGAAGAAGAGGGGGGCAGGAGAGGGGGAAGAAGGGAGGAGGAAGGAGGTAGGAAGGAAGGAGAGTGGGGAAGGAGAGGGGGGAGGAAGGAATCTAGGGAAGGAAGGAGATGCGGAAGGGGGGAAGGATGGGGGAAGGAAGGGGAAGCAAGGAGGGGGGCAGGTGGGGGGAGGAAGGGGGAATGAAGGAGGGGGTGTAGGATGGGGGAAGTAAGGGGGAAGGAAGGAGAGGGGGGAAGGAGGGGAAGGAGGGGGGAGGAAGGACGGGGGAAGGAAAGGGGGAAGGAAGGAGATGGGAGGGAAGGAGGGGGGAAGAAGGGGGAAGGAGGGGGAAGGATGGAGAGGGGGGAAGGAGAGGGGGGAAGCAGAGTGGGGGAAGGAGAGTGGGGGAAGGAGGGGGGAAGGAAGGAGATGGAGTGAAGGAGAGGAGGGAAGGAGAGGGGGGAAGGAAGGGGAAGGAAGGGGAAGGAAGGAGAGGGGGAAGGAGGGGGAAAGAAGGGGGAAGGAAGGACGGGGGAAGGAAAGGAGATGGGGGAAGGAGGGGGGAGAAGGAAGGGGGAAGGAATGTGGAAGGAGGAGATGGTGGGGAAGGGGGAAGGAAGGAGATGGGGGAAGGAGAGGGGGCGGAAGGAAGGGGGAAGGAAGGTGGAAGGAAGGTGGAAGGAGGAGATGGAGGGGAAGGAGGAGGGGGAAAGGGAAGGAAGGGGTAAGGAAGGAGATGGGGGAAGGAGAGGGTGGAAGGAAGGGAGAAGGAAGGAGATGGGGAGGAAGGAGAGGGGGGAAGGAGAGGGGGAAGAAGGGTGGAGGAAGGAGGGAGGGAAGGAAGGAGGGGGGTAAGGAGAGGGGGGGAGGAAGGAGACCGGGGAAGGAAGGAGATGGGGTAAGGGGGAAGGAAGGGGGAAGGAAGGAGGGAGGCAGGTGGGGGTAGGAAGGGGGTATGAAGGAGAGCGGGGAAGGAGTGGGGAAGGAAGGGGGAAGGAAGGAGATGCGGGAAGGAGAGGGGGAAGGAGGGGGGAGGAAGGATGGGGGAAGGAAAGGGGAAAGGAAGGAGAGCGGGGGAAGGAGTGGGGAAGGAAGGGGGATGGAAGGAGATGCGGGGAAGGAGAGGGAGGGAAGGAGGGGGGAGGAAGGATGGGGGAAGGAAAGAGGGAAGGAAGGAGAGTGGGGGAAGGAGAGAGGGGGAAGGAGAGTGGGGGAAGGAGGGGGAAGGAAGGAGATGGGGTGAAGGAGATGGAGGGAAGGAGATGTGGGTAGGAAGGAGATGGGGACGAAGGAGAGGGGGAGGAGGGGAAGGAAGGAGATGGGGAAGGAAGGAGAGGGGTGGAAGGAGGGGGGGGAAGGGGGGAGGAAGGAGATGGGGGGCGGAGAGGGCGGTAGGAAAGAGGAAGCAAAGAGATGGGGGGAAGGAGAGGGGGAAGGAAGGGGAAGGAAGGAGATGGGAGAAGGAGGGGGAAGGAGAGGGGAGGAAGGAAGGGGGAAGGAAGGAGATGTGAAAGGAAGCAGATGGGGGAAGAGGGAAGGAGAGGGGGAAGGAGAGGGGTAAAGAGAGGGGGGAAGGAAGGGGGAAGGAAGGAGATTGGGGGAAGGAGAGGGGGGGAGGAAGGGGGAAGGAAGGACGGGGGAAGGAAAGGGGGAAGGAAGGAGATGGGAGGGAAGGAGGGGGGAAGGAGGGGGAAGAAGGGGGTAGGAAGGGGGTAGGAAGGAGAGGGGGGATGGAGAGTGGGGGAAGGAGAGTGGGGGAAGGAGGGGGGAAGGAAGGAGATGGGGTGAAGGAGAGAGGGGAAAGAGAGGGGGGAAGGAAGGGGGAAGGAAGGGGCTGGAAGGAGGGGGGAAGGAAGGAGATGGGGGAAGGAGATGGAGGGAAGGAAGGAGATGGGGAGGAAGGAGAGGGGGAGGAGGGGGATGGAAGGAGATGGGGAAGGAAGGAGAGGGGTGGAAGGAGAGGGGGAAGAAATGGGGGAGGAAGGAGATGGGGGCAGAGAGGGGGGAAGGAAAGAGGAAGGAAGGAGATGGGGGAAGGAGAGGGGGAAGGAGAGGGGGAAGGAAGGGGGAAGGAAGGAGATGGGGGAAGAAGGGGGGAAGGAGAGGGGAGGAAGGAAGGGGGAAGGAAGGAGATGTGAAAGGAAGGAGATGGGGAAGGGGGGAAGGAGAGGGGGAAGGAGAGGGGGAAAGAGAGGGGGGAAGGAAGGGGGAAGGAAGGGGGAAGGAAGGAGATGGGGGGAAGGAGAGCGGGGGAAGGAAGGGGGAAGGAATGTGGAAGGAGGAGATGGAGGGGAAGGGGGAAGGAAGGAGATGGGGAAGGAGAGGGGGCGGAAGGAAGGGGGAAGGAAGGTGGAAGGAGGAGATGGAGGGGAAGGAGGAGGGGGAAGGGGGAAGGAAGGGGTAAGGAAGGAGATGGGGGAAGGAGGGGGGGGACGGAAGGGAGAAGGATGGAGATGGGGGAAGGAGAGTGGGGAAGGAAGGTGGAAGGAAGGAGATGGGGGGAAGGAGGGGGAGTAAGGAAGGGGGAAGGTGAGAGGTGGGAAGGAGTGGGGGGAAGGAAGGGGAAAGGCGATAGGCGGGAAGGATTGGGGGGGAAAGAGATAGGGGGAAGTAGAAGTGGGGAAAGAAGGGGGAAGCAGATGGGGGGAAGTGGGGGGAGGAAGAAAGGGGGAAGGAAATAGGGGGAAGGGGGAATGAAGGTGGAAGGAGAGGGGATGAAGGAAGCGGGATGGAGATGGGGGAAGGAGAGGAGGGGAAGGAGGGGGAAAGGAGATAGTCGGGAAGGGAGGGAAGGAGATGTGGGAAGGAGAGGGGGGAAGGAAGGGGGAAGGATAGGGGGTAAGGAGAAGGGGGAGGAAGGAAGGAGAGGGGGGAAGGAGGGGGAAAGAGATGGGGGAAGGAGATGTGTTGAAGGAGAGGGGGAAGGAGAGGGGTGAAGGAGAGGGTGAAGGAGAGGGTTGGAAGGAAGGGGGAAGGAGAGGTAGGAAGGATATGGGGGGAAGGAGGGGGGGAAGGAAGGGGGAAGGAGATGGGGGAAGGAATGGGGAAGGAGGGGAAGGAAGGCGGAAGGAGGGAGGAAAGAGATGGGGGGAAGGAGAGGTGGGAAGGAGAGGTGGGAAGGAGATGGGGGTGAGGAGAGGGGGGAGAGATGGGGGCGGAAGGGGGAAGGAGATGGGGAAGGAGTTGGGGAAGGAAGGGGAAGGAGATAGGGGGATGAGGGGGGAAGGAAGGGGGACGGAGATGGGGGGGAAGGGTGGAAAGGTAGGGGGAAGGAGATGGGGGAAGGAGAGGTGGGAAGGAAGGTGTGAAGGAAATGGAGGAAGGAGAGTGGGGAGAGATGGGGAAGGAAGGGGGAAGGAGATGGGGAAGGAGTGGGGGGAAGGAAGGGGCAAGGAGATAGGCGGGAAGGAGTTGGGTGAAGGAGGGGGGGAAGGAAGGGGGAAGGAGATGGGGAAGGGGGGAATGAAGGTGGAAGGAGAAGGGGTGAAGGAAGCGGGAAGGAGAGCGGAGAAGGAGATAGTGGGAAAGGAGATGGGGGGAAGGAGATGGGGGGTACAAGAGGGGCAGGCAAGGAGATAGGGGAAGGAGAGGGGGGTGAAGGATAGGGGAAGGAGATGGGGGAAGGAGAGGGGGAAGGAGGGGGGAAGGAGGGGGCAAAGGAAGGGGGAAGGAGAGGGTGGAAGGAGAGTGGGGGAAGGAGATGGTGGTGAAGGAGAGTGGAGGTATTGTGATAGGGGAAGGAGAGGGGGGCAAGGAGATCAGGGGAAGGAGAGTGGGGGGAAGGAAGGGCGAAGGAGATAGGGGGAAGGAGAGCGGGGAAGGAATGGGGAAGGAGAGGGTGGAAGGAGGAGGGCGAAGGAGGGGGGAAGGAGAGGGGAGGACAGAGATGGGGGGATGGAGTTGGGGGAAGGAGATGGGAGGGAAGGTGGGGGGGAAGGAGAGGTGGAAGGAGAGGGGGAAGCAGAGGGGGGAAGGAGGGGGGAAGGAGATGGGGGAAGGAGAGTGGGGGGAAGGAGAGGGGGAAGGAGATAGGGGGAAGGAGAGGGGAGATGGTGCAGAAGGAGATGGGGGAAAGGAGGGGGGAGGAGATTGGGGGAATGAGGTGGGGGGAAAGAGACGTGGGGTAAGGAGAGGGGGAAAGGAGATCGGGTGGAAGGAGAGGGGGGAAGGATGGGGAAGCAGAGGGGGGAAGGAAGGGGGAAGGAGATGGGGTAAGCAGAGGGGGGAAGGATAAGGGGGAAGGAGATGGGTGGAGGAGGGGGGAAGGAGATTAGGGGGAGGAGGGGGGGCATGAGAGGGGGGAAGGAAGGGGGAAGGAGATGGGGGAAGGAGAGTGGGGGAAGGAGATGGGGGTAAGGAGAGGGGGAGAGATGGGGGAAGGAAGGGGGAAGGAGATGGGGAAGGAGTTGAGGAAGGAAGGGGGAAGGAGATAGGGGGAAGAGGGGGGAAGGAAGGGGGAAGGAGATGGGGGAAGGAGAGTGGGGGAAGGAGATGGGGGAAGGAGAGGGGGGAAGGAGAGGGGAAGGAGGGGAAGGAAGGGGAAGGAGGGAGGAAAGAGATGGGGGAAGGAGAGGTGGGAAGGAGAGGTGGGAAGGAGATGGGTGTAAGGAGAGGGGGGAGAGATGGGGGAAGGAAGGGGGAAGGAGATGGGGAAGGAGTTGGGGAAGGAAGGGGGAAGGAGATAGGGAGAAGAGGGGGGAAGGAAGGGGGACAGAGATGGGGGGAAGGGTGGAAAGGAAGGGGGAAGGAGATGGGGGAAGGAGAGGTGGGAAGGAAGGTGTGAAGGAAATGGGGGAAGGAGAGTGGGGAGAGATGGGGGAAGGAAGGGGGAAGGAGTGGGGGAAGGAAGGGGCAAGGAGATAGGCGGGAAGGAGTTGGGTGAAGGAGGGGGGGAAGGAAGGGGGAAGGAGATGGGGAAGGGGGGAATGAAGGTGGAAGGAGAAGGGGTGAAGGAAGCGGGAAGGAGAGCGGGGAAGGAGATAGTGGGAAAGGAGATGGGGGGAAGGAGATGGGGGTGAAGGATAGGGGAAGGAGATGGGGGAAGGAGGGGGGAAGGAGATAGGGGGTACAAGAGAGGCAGGCAAGGAGATAGGGGAAGGAGAGGGGGGTGAAGGATAGGGGAAGGAGATGGAGGAAGGAGAGGAGGGAAGGAAGGGGGAAGGAGGGGGGGAAGGAGGGGGCGAAGGAAGGGGGAAGGAGAGGGGGGAAGGAGAGTGGGGGCAGGAGATGGTGGTGAAGGAGAGTGGGGGTATTGTGATAGGGGAAGGAGAGGGGGGCAAGGAGATCAGGGGAAGGAGAGTGGGGGGAAGGAAGGGCGAAGGAGATAGGGGAAGGAGAGCGGGGAAGGAATGGGGAAGGAGAGGGTGGAAGGAGGAGGGCGAAGGAGAGGGGAAGGAGAGGGGAGGACGGAGATGGGGGGACGGAGATGGGGGAAGGAGATGGGAGGGAAGGTGGGGGGGAAGGAGAGGGGGAAGGAGAGTGGGGGGGAAGGAGAGGGGGAAGGAGATAGGGGGAAGGAGATGGGAGGGAAGGTGGGGGGGAAGGAGAGGGGGAAGGAGAGGGGGGAAGCAGAGGGGGGGAAGGAGGGGGGAAGGAGATGGGGGAAGGAGAGTGGGGGGGAAGGAGAGGGGGAAGGAGATAGGGGGAAGGAGAGGGGAGATGGTGCGGAAGGAGATGGGGAAAGGAGGGGGGAGGAGATCGGGGGAATGAGGTGGGGGGAAAGAGACGTGGGGTAAGGAGAGGGGGAAAGGAGATCGGGTGGAAGGAGAGGGGGGGAAGGAAGGGGGAAGGAGATGGGGGAAGGAGAGTTGGGGAAGGAGATGGGGGTAAGGAGAGGGGGAGAGATGGGGGAAGGAAGGGGGAAGGAGATGGGGAAGGAGTTGAGGAAGGAAGGGGGAAGGAGATAGGGGGAAGAGGGGGGAAGGAAGGGGGAAGGAGATGGGGGAAGGAGAGTGGGGGAAGGAGATGGGGGAAGGAGAGGGGGGAAGGAGAGGGGAAGGAGGGGAAGGAAGGGGAAGGAGGGAGGAAAGAGATGGGGGAAGGAGAGGTGGGAAGGAGAGGTGGGAAGGAGATGGGTGTAAGGAGAGGGGGGGGAGATGGGGGAAGGAAGGGGGAAGGAGATGGGGAAGGAGTTGGGGAAGGAAGGCGGAAGGAGATAGGGAGAAGAGGGGGGAAGGAAGGGGGACAGAGATGGGGGGGAAGGTGGAAAGGAAGGGGGAAGGAGATGGGGGAAGGAGAGGTGGGAAGGAAGGTGTGAAGGAAATGGGGGAAGGAGAGTGGGGAGAGATGTGGGAAGGAAGGGGGAAGGAGATGGGAGAAGGATTGGGGGGAAGGAAGGGGCAAGGAGATAGGCGGGAAGGGGTTGGGGGAAGGAGGGAGGAAGGAAGGGGGAAGGAGTTGGGGAAGGGGGAAATGAAGGTGGAAGGAGAACGGGTGAAGGAAGCGGGAAGGAATGGGGAAGGAGGGGGGAAGGATATAGGCGGGAAGGGGGGAAGGAGATGGGGAAGGAGAGGGGGAAGGAAGGGGGAAGGCGATAGGGGATAAGGAGAGGGGGTGATGGAAGAAAGGAGAGGGGGAAGGAAGGGGGAAGGAGATTGGGGAAGGGGATGAGGGAAGTAGAGTCGGAGGAACGTGAGGGCGAGGGAAGGAGATGGGGAAGGAGGGGGCAGGAGAGGGGGTGAAGGAGAGGGGGGCGAAGGAGAGGAGGGAAGGAAGGGGGAAGGATACGGGGGGAAGGAGAGTGGGGGAAGGAGATGGGGGAAGGAGAGGGGGGAAGGAATGGGGAAGGAGGGGAAGGAAGGCGGAAGGAGGGGGGAAGGAGATGGGGGTAGGAGAGGTGGGAAGGAGATGGGGGAAGGAGGGGGGAAGGCGGGGGAAAGGAAGAGGGAAGGAGCTAGGGGGAAAGGAGATAGGGGGAAGCAGAGGTGGGAAGGAGATGGGGGAAGGAGGGGGGGAAGGCGGGGGAAAGGAAGAGGGAAGGAGCAAGGGGGAAAGGAGATAGGGGGAAGCAGAGGTGGGAAGGAGATGGGGGAAGGAGAGGGGGAGAGATGGGGGGTGGAATTGGGAAGGAGATGGGGGAAGGAGGTGGGGGAAGGAAGGGGGAAGGAGATAGGTGGGAAGGAGAGGGGGAATGGAGATAGGGGTGAAGTGGGGGGGACAGAAGGGGGAAGGAGATGGGGAAGGAGGGGGGAAGGAGGGGGGAAGGAGATAGGTGGGAAGGGGGGAAGGAGATGGGGGAAGGAGAGGGTGGAAGGAAAGGGGGAGGATAGGGGGTACGGAGAAGGGGAAAGGAAGGAAGGAGAGTTGGGGAGGAAGGGGGAAGGAGATGGGGAAGGAGATAGGCAGGACCGAGAGCGGGGGGAAGGAGATGGGGGAAAGGAGATAGGCAGGACCGAGAGCGGGGGGAAGGAGATGGGGGAAAGGAGAGGAGGGGGGAAGGACATGGGGGAAGGAGGGGGGGGGGGGAAGGAGAGTGGGAAGTATTCGGGAAGGAGGGGAAGGAAGGGGAAGGAAGGGGGAAGGAGGGGGGATGGAAATGGGGTGAAAGAGAAATGGAAGGAGAGGTGGGAAGGAGGTGGGCGAAGGAAGGGGGAAGGAGATGGGGGGAAGGAGTTGGGGGAAGGAGATGGGGTAGGAGATAGGTGGGATAGAGGGAGGGAAGGAGATAGAGGGGAAGAGGGGGGAGGAAGGGGAAGGAGATAGGTGCAAAGGAGAGGGGGGAAGGAAGGGGGAAGGAGATAGGGTTAAAGGAGAGGTGGGAAGGAAGGATGAAGGAAATAGGGGTGAAGGAGAGGTGGGGGAAGGAAGGGGGAAGGAGATAGGAGGAAGGAGAGGGTGTTGAAGGAGAGGGGGGAATGAGATAGGGGAAGGAGATGGGGGAAGGAGAGGGTGGGGAAGGAGAGGGGGGAAGTAGATGGGGGAAGGAGGGGTGGAAGGAAGGGGGAAGGAAATGGGAGGAAGGAGAGGGGTGGGAAGGAAGGGGATGGGGAGGAAGGGGGAAGGGGATGGGGGAAGGCTGGAAATGAAGGAGGAAGGAGATGGGGGAAGGAGAGGGGGGGAAGGAGATGGAGCGGAAGGAGATGGGGGAAAGGAGGGGGGAGGAGATAGGGGGGGAATGAGGTGGGGGGAAAGAGACGTGGGGTAAGGAGAGGGGGAAAGGAGAGGGGGAAGGAGAGGGGGGAAGAAAGGGGGAAGGAGATGGGTGGAGGAGAGGGGGAAGGAGATTAGGGGGTAGGAGAGGGGGGAAGGAATGGCGAAGGAGGGGAAGGAAGGGGAAGGAGGGAGGAAAGAGATGGGGGAAGGAGAGGTGGGAAGGAGAGGTGGGAAGGAGATGGGTGTAAGGAGAGGGGGAGAGATGGGGGAAGGAAGGGGGAAGGAGATGGGGAAGGAGTTGGGGAAGGAAGGGGGAAGAGGGGGGAAGGAAGGGGGACAGAGTGGGGGGGAAGGGTAGAAAGGAAGGGGGAAGGAGATGTGGGAAGGAGAGGTGGGAAGGAAGGTGTGAAGGAAATGGGGGAAGGAGAGAGGGGAGAGATGGGGGAAGGAAGGGGGAAGGAGATTGGGGGAAGGAGTGGGGGGAAGGAGATGGGGGAAGGAGAGGGGGGAAGGAATGGGGAAGGAGGGGAAGGAAGGCGGAAGGAGGGGGGAAGGAGATGGGGGAATGAGAGGTGGGAAGGAGATAGGGGGAAGGAGAGGGGGAAGGATAGGGGGAAGGAGGGGGGAAGGCGATAGGGGATAAGGAGAGGGGGTGATGGAAGGAAGGAGAGGGGGAAGGAAGGGGGAAGGAGATGGGGGAAGGGGATGGGGGCAGTAGATAGGGAGGAACAAGAGGGGAAGGGAAGGAGATGGGGGAAGGAGGGGGCAGGAGAGGGGGTGAAGGAGAGGGGGGAAGGAGGGGGGTAAGGAGAGAGGGTGAAGGAGAGGGGGAAGGAGGGGGGAAAAGGAGATGGGGAAATAGAGGGGGGTAAGGATGGGGAAGGAGATGGTGGAGGAGGGGAAGAAAGTGGGAAGGAGGTGGGGGAAGGAGGGGGAAGGAAGGGGGAAGGAGAAAGTGGGAAAGGAGACGGGGGAAGGAAGCGGAAGGAGATAGAGGGAAGGAGAGGGGGAATGATGGAGAAAGAGGATAGGCTGGAAGGGGGGAGGAGATGAGGGGAAGGAGAGGGGGGAAGGAAGATGGATGGAGACAGGGGGCAAGGAGAGGTGGGAAGGAAGGAAGGAGGTGGGAAAGGAGGGGGGAAGGAGAGGGGGAAGGAGATGGGGGAAGCAGAGGGGGGGAACGAGGGGGGAAGGAGATGGGGGAAGGAGAGTGGGGGGAAGGAAATGGGGAGAAGGAGAGGGGGGAAGGAGAGGGGGCTGAAGGAAGGGGGAAGGAGAGGGAGGGAAGGAGCTGGGGGGAAGGAGAGGTGGGAAGGAAGGGGGAAGGAGATGGTGGGAGGAGGGCGGGAAGGAGATGGTGAGAAGCAGATGGGGGGAAGGAGTCAGGGTGCAAGGAAGCAGGAAGGAGAGGGGGAGGAGATAGTGGGGAAGGAGAGGGGGGAAGGAGAGAGGAGGGAAGGAGATAGGGGAAGGAGATAGGGGCGAAGGAGAGTTAGGGGAAGGTGATAGGAGGGAATGAGAGGGGGGCAAGGAGATCAGGGGAAGGAGAGTGGGGGGAAGGAAGGGGGAAGGGGAGGGGGGAATGAGGAGGGCGAAGAGGGGGGAAGGAGAGGGGAGGAAGGAGATGGGGGAAGGACATGGGGGGAAGGACATGGGAGGGAAAGAGGGGGGAGAAGGAGGGGGGAGAAGGAGGGGGGAGGATGGGGGAAGCAGACGGGGGGAAGGAGGGGGGAAGGAGATGGGGAAGGGGGAAGGATATGGGGGAAGGAGGGGTGGAAGGATATGGGGTAGGAGAGGGGGGAAGGAGATGGGGCGGATGGAGATATGGGGGATAGGAGAGGGGGAGGAGATGGGGAAAGGAGGTGGGGGGAAAGAGACGTGGGGTAAGGAGAGGGGGAGAAGGTGATCATGTGGAAGAAGAGTGGGGGCAAGGAAGGGGGAAGGAGATAGAGGGGAAGGAAAGGGGTGAAGGAAGGGGGAAGGAGATGGGGGAAGGAAAGGGGGAAGGAGAGGGGAGGAGATTGGGAAGGAGAGGGGGAAGGAGATAGTGGGCAGGAGAGGGGGGCAGGAGAGGGGGTGAAGGAGAGGGGGGTAAGAGAGGTTGTGAAGGAGAGGGGCGAAGGAAATGGGGGGAAAGGGGAGGGTGGGGAAGGAGAGGGGGGAAGGAGAGGGTGGGTCGGAGGGCGGAATGAGATGGGGTGAAGGAGAGGGGGGAAGGAGGGGGGGAAGGAGAGGGGGGGAAGATGGGCAAGGAGATGGGGCAAGGAGAGGGGGCTGGAGCGGTGGGACGGAGATATGGGGGAAGGAGATGGGGGAAGGAGAGGGTAGGGAAGGAGATGGGGAAGGAAGGGGGAAGGAGAAATGGGGGAAGGAGATGGGGGAAGGAGAGGGGAGCAAGGAGATGGGGGAAGGAGGGGGGAAGGAGAGGGGGGAAGGAAGGGGCGAAGGAAGGGGCAAGGAGAGGGGGGAAGGAGAGTGGGGGGAAGGAAGGGCGAAGGAGATGGGGGAAGGAGAGCGGGGAAGGAATGGGGAAGGAGAGGGTGGAAGGAGAAGGGCGAAGGAGGGGGGAAGGAGAGGGGAGGACGGAGATGGGGGGACGGAGATGGGGGAAGGAGATGGGAGGGAAGGTGGGGGGGAAGGAGAGGGGGAAGGAAGGGGGGAATCAGAGGGGGGGAAGGAGGGGGGAAGGAGATGGGGAAGGAGAGTGGGGGGAAGGAGAGGGGGAAGAAGATGGGGGGAAGGGCGGAAGGAAGGGGAAGGAGAGGGGGTGAAGGAGAGGGGGGGAAGGAGATGGTGCGGAAGGAGATGGGGGAAAGGAGGGGGGAGGAGATAGGGGGGAATGAGGTGGGGGAAAGAGATGTGGGGTAAGGAGAGGGGGAAAGGAGAGGGGGGAAGGAGAGGGGGGAAGGAAGGGGGAAGGAGATGGGGGAAGCAGAGGGGGGAAGGAGAAGGGGGAAGGAGATGGGTGGAGGAGAGAGGGAAGGAGATTCAGGGGTAGGAGAGGGGGGAAGGAATGGCGAAGGAGGGGAAGGAAGGGGAAGGAGGGAGGAAAGAGATGGGGGAAGGAGAGGTGGGAAGGAGAGGTGGGAAGGAGATGGGTGTAAGGAGAGGGGGAGAGATGGGGGAAGGAAGGGGGAAGGAGATGGGGAAGGAGTTGGGGAAGGAAGGGGGAAGGAGATAGGGGGAAGAGGGGGGAAGGAAGGGGGACAGAGTGGGGGAGGAAGGGTGGAAAGGAAGGGGGAATGAGATGGGGGAAGGAGAGGTGGGAATTAAGGTGTGAAGGAAATGGGGGAAGGAGAGAGGGGAGAGATGGGGAAAGGAAGGGGGAAGGAGATGGAGGGAAGGAGTGGGGGGAAGGAAGGGGAAGAAGGGGCAAGGAGATAGGTGGGAAGGAGTGGGGGGAAGGAAGGGGGAAGGAGATGGGGAAGGGAGGAATGAAGGTGGAAGGAGAAGGGGTGAAGGAAGCGGGATTGAGGGGGGAAGGAGGGGGGAAGGAGATAGGCGGAAGGGGGGAAGGAGATGGGGAAGGAAGGGGGAAGGCGATAGGGGATAAGGAGAGGGGGTGATGGAAGGAAGGAGAGGGGGAAGGAAGGGGGAAGGAGATGGGGGAAGGGGATGGGGGAAGTAGATAGGGAGGAACAAGAGGGGGAGGGAAGGAGATGGGGGAAGGAGGGGGCAGGAGAGGGGGTGAAGGAGAGGGGGGCGAAGGAGAGGAGGGAAGGAAGGGGGAAGGATACGGGGGAAGGAGAGTGGGGGAAGGAGATGGGGGAAGGAGAGGGGGGAAGGAATGGGGAAGGAGGGGAAGGAAGGCGGAAGGAGTGGGGAAGGAGATGGGGGAATGAGAGGTGGGAAGGAGATAGGGGGAAAGAGAGGGGGAAGGAGAGGGGGGATGGAGGGGGGAAAGGAAGAGGGAAGGAGATAGGGGGAAAGGAGATAGGGGAAGCAGAGGTGGGAAGGAGATGGGGGAAAGGATAGGGCGAGAGATGGGGGAAGGAGGTGGGGGAAGGAAGGGGGAAAGAGATGAGATTAGATGAGATTAGATGAGATTACTTACAGTGTGGAAACAGGCCCTTCAGCCCAACAAGTCCACACCGCCCCGCCGAAGCGCAACCCACCCATACCCCTACATGTACCCCTTACCTAACACTACGGGCAATTTAGCATGGCCAATTCACCTGATCTGCACATTTTTGGACTGTGGGAGGAAACCGGAGCACCCGGAGGAAACCCACGCAGACACGGGGAGAACGTGCAAACTCCACACAGACAGTTGCCTGAGGCGGATAGGGGTAAACGAGTGGGTGAAGGAAGGGGGAAGGAGATAGGCGGGAAGGAGAGGGGGGAAGGAGATAGGTGTGAAGTGGGGAGGAAAGAAGGGGGAAGGAGTTGGCGGGAAGGGGGGAAGGAGATGGGGGAAGGAGAGTGTGGAAGGAAAGGAGGAGGATAGGGGGTAAGGAGAGGGGGGAAGGAAGGAAGGAGAGTGGGGGAGGAAGGGGGAAGGAGATGGGGAAGGAGATGGGGGGAAGGAGATAGGCAGGAACGAGAGCGGGGGGAAGGAGATGGGGCAAAGGAGAAGGGGGAAGGAGATGGGGGAAGGAGGGGGGGAAGGAGAGGGGGGAAGGAAGGGGGAAGGAGAGTGGGAAGGAGACAGTGGGGAGGAGAGGGGGAGAAGCAGATGGGGAAAGGAGACGGGGTGGAAGGAAGCGGGAAGGAGAGGGGGGATGGTGATAGTGGGAAAGGAGATTGGGGGAAGGAGAGGGGGGAATGAGATGGAGGAACAAGAGGGGCAGGGAAGGAGATAGGGGAAGGAGAGGGGGGAGGAAGTGGGAAGGAGATGGGGGGAAGGAGAGGGGGGAAGGAAGGGGGAAGGAGAGGGGGAAGGAGGGGGCGAAGGAAGGGGGAAGGAGAGGGGGGAAGGAGAGTGGGGGAAGGAGATGGTGGTGAAGGAGAGTGGGGGCATTGTGATAGGGGAAGGAGAGGGGGGCAAGGAGATCAGGGGAAGGAGAGTGGGGGGGAAGGAAGGGCGAAGGAGATAGGGGGAAGGAGAGCGGGGAAGGAATGGGGAAGGTGAGGAGGGGAAGGAGGAGGGCGAAGGAGAGGGGAAGGAGAGGGGAGGACGGAGATGGAGAAGGAGATGGGGGAAGGAGATGGGAGGGAAGGTGGGGGGGAAGGAGAGGGGGAAGGAGAGTGGGGGGGGAAGGAGAGGGGAAGGAGATGGGCGAAAGGAGCGGGGAGGAGATCGGGGGAATGAGGTGGGGGGAAAGAGACGTGGGGTAAGTAGAGGGGGAAAGGAGCGGGGGAAGGAGAAGGGGGAAGGAGATGGGGGAGGAGAGGGGGCAGGAGAGGGGGGAAGGGGGGGGGTAAGGAGAGGGGGTGAAGGAGGAAGGAGGGGGAAAAGGAGATGGGGAAATAGAGGGGGGTAAGGATGGGGAAGGAGATGGTGGAGGAGGGGAAGAAAGTGGGAAGGAGGTGGGGGAAGGAGGGGGAAGGAAGGGGGAAGGAGAAAGTGGGAAAGGAGACGGGGGAAGGAAGCGGAAGGTGATAGGGGAAGGAGAGGGGGGAATGATGGAGAAAGAGGATAGGCTGGACGGGGGGAGGAGATGAGGGGAAGGAGAGGGGGGAAGGAAGGGGGATGGAGACAGGGGGCAAGGAGAGGTGGGAAGGAAGGAAGGAGGTGGGAAAGGAGGGGGGAAGGAGAGGGGGAAGGAGATGGGGGAAGCAGAGGGGGGAACGAGGGGGGAAGGAGATGGGGGGAAGGAGAGTGGGGGGAAGGAAATGGGGAGAAGGAGAGGGGGGAAGGAGAGGGGGCTGAAGGAAGGGGGAAGGAGAGGGAGGGAAGGGAGCTGGGGGGAAGGAGAGGTGGGAAGGAAGGGGGAAGGAGATGGTGGGAGGAGGGCGGGAAGGAGATGGTGAGAAGCAGATGGGGGGAAGGAGTCAGGGTGCAAGGAAGCAGGAAGGAGAGGGGGAGGAGATAGTGGGGAAGGAGAGGGTAGGTCGGAGGGCGGAATGAGATGGGGTGAAGGAGAGGGGGGAAGGAGAGGGGGGGAAGGAGAGGGGGGAAAGATGGGCAAGGAGATGGGGGAAGGAGAGGGGGCTGGAGAGGTGGGACGGAGATATGGGGGAAGGAGATGGGGGAAGGAGAGGGTAGGGAAGGAGATGGGGAAGGAAGGGGGAAGGAGAAATGGGGGAAGGAGATGGGGGAAGGAGAGGGGGGCAAGGAGATGGGGGAAGGAGGGGGGAAGGAGAGGGGGGAAGGAAGGGGGAAGGAGGGGGAAGGAAGGGGCGAAGGAAGGGGGAAGGGGGGGGAAGGAGAGTGGGGGGAAGGAAGGGCGAAGGAGATGGGGGGAAGGAGAGCGGGGAAGGAATGGGGAAGGAGAGGGTGGAAGGAGGAGGGCAAAGGAGTGGGGGAAGGAGAGGGGAGGACGGAGATGGGGGGACGGAGATGGGGGAAGGAGATGGGAGGGAAGGTGGGGGGGAAGGAGAGGGGGAAGGAAGGGGGGAAGCAGAGGGGGGGAAGGAGGGGGGAAGGAGATGGGGAAGGAGAGTGGGGGACGGAGTTGGGGGAAGGAGATGGTGTAGGAGATAGGCGGGATAGAGGGAGGGAAGGAGATAGAGGGGAAAGAGGGGGGAGGAAGGGGAAGGAGATAGGTGCAAAGGAGAGGGGGGAAGGAAGGGGGAAGGAGATAGGGTTAAAGGAGAGGTGGGAAGGAAGGATGAAGGAAATAGGGGTGAAGGAGAGGTGGGGGAAGGGAAGGGGGAAGGAGATAGGAGGAAGGAGAGGGTGTTGAAGGAGAGGGGGGAATGAGATAGGGGAAGGAGATGGGGGAAGGAGAGGGTGGGGAAGGAGAGGGGGGAAGTAGATGGGGGAAGGAGGGGTGGAAGGAAGGGGGAAGGAAATGGGAGGAAGGAGAGGGGTGGGAAGGAAGGGGATGGGGAGGAAGGGGGAAGGGGATGGGGGAAGGCTGGAAATGAAGGAGGAAGGAGATGGGGGAAGGAGAGGGGGGTAAGGAAGGGGAAGGAGATTGGGCAAGGAGATGGGGTGGTAAGGAGATAGGGGAACGAGAGGGGGAGGGAAGGACAAGGGGGAAGGAGAAGTGGGATAAAAGGAGGAAGGAGAGTGTGTGAAGGAGATAGGGGGAAGGAGAGGGGGGAAGGAAGGGGGAAGGACATAGGAGGGAGGAGGGGGGGAAGGAGATGGGGGAAGGAGATGGGGGAAGGAGGGGACGAAGGAAGGGAGACGGAGAGTGGGAAGGAGACAGTGGGGAGGAGAGGGGGAGAAGCAGATGGGGGAAGGAGACGGGGTGGAAGGAAGCGGGAAGGAGAGGGGGGGAAGGAAGGGGAAGGAGATTGGGCAAGGAGATGGGGTGGTAAGGAGATAGGGGAACGAGAGGGGGAGGGAAGGACAAGGGGGAAGGAGAAGGTGGGATAAAAGGAGGAAGGAGAGTGTGTGAAGGAGATAGGGGGAAGGAAGGGGAAGGACATAGGAGGGAGGAGGGGGGGAAGGAGATGGGGGAAGGAGGGGACGAAGGAAGGGAGACGGAGAGTGGGAAGGAGACAGTGGGGAGGAGAGGGGGAGAAGCAGATGGGGGAAGGAGACGGGGTGGAAGGAAGCAGGAAGGAGAGGGGGGGGGAAGGAGATAGTGGGAAAGGAGATGGGGGAAGGAGAGGGGGGAAGGAGATGGCGGGGACAAGAGGGGCAGGGAAGGAGATAGGGGATGGAGAGGGGGGGGGTAGTATAGGGGAAGGAGATGGGGGAAGGAGAGGGGGGAAGAAGGGGAAGGAGGTGGAAGGAAGGGGCGAAGGAAGGGGGAAGGAGAGGGGGGAAGGAGAGTGGGGGGAAGGAAGGGCGAAGGAGATGGGGGAAGGAGAGCGGGGAAGGAATGGGGAAGGAGAGGGGGGAAGGAGGAGGGCGAAGGAGGGGGGAAGGAGAGGGGAGGACGGAGATGGGGGGACGGAGATGGGGGAAGGAGGTGGGGGGGGAAGGAGAGGGGGAAGGAAGGGGGGAAGCAGAGGGGGGGAAGGAGGGGGGAAGGAGATGGGGAAGGAGAGTGGGGGGGAAGGAGAGGGGGAAGAAGATAGGGGGGAAGGGCGGAAGGAAGGTGAAGGAGAGGGTGTGGAGGAGAGGGGGGAAGGAGATGGTGTGGAAGGAGATGGGGGAAAGGAGGGGGGAGGAGATAGGGGGGAATGAGGTGGGGGAAAGAGATGTGGGGGTAAGGAGAGGGGGGAAATGAGAGGGGGGAAGGAGAGGGGGGGAAGGAAGGGGGAAGGAGATGGGGGAAGCAGAGGGGGGAAGGAGAAGGGGGAAGGAGATGGGTGGAGGTGAGGGGGAAGGAGACTAGGGGGTAGGAGAGGGGGGAAGGAATGGCGAAGGAGGGGAAGGAAGGGGAAGGAGGGAGGAAAGAGATGGGGGAAGGAGAGGTGGGAAGGAGAGGTGGTAAGGAGATGGGTGTAAGGAGAGGGGGGAGAGATGGGGGAAGGAAGGGGGAAGGAGATGGGGAAGGAGTTGGGGAAGGAAGGGGGAAGGAGATAGGGGGAAGAGGGGGGAAGGAAGGGGGACAGAGTGGGGGGGAAGGGTAGAAAGGAAGGGGGAAGGAGATGGGGGATGGAGAGGTGTGAAGGAAATGGGGGAAGGAGAGAGGGAGAGATGGGGGAAGGAAGGGGGAAGGAGATGGAGGGAAGGAGTGGGGGGGAAGGAGATGGGGGAAGGAGAGGGGGGAAGGAATGGGGAAGGAGGGGAAGGAAGGCGGAAGGAGGGGGGAAGGAGATGGGGGAATGAGAGGTGGGAAGGAGATAGGGGAAGGAGAGGGGGGAAGGAAGGGGGAAGGACATAGGAGGGAGGAGGGGGGAAGGAGATGGGGGAAGGAGGGGGCGAAGGAAGGGAGACGGAGAGTGGGAAGGAGACAGTGGGGAGGAGAGGGGGAGAAGCAGATGGGGGAAGGAGACGGGGTGGAAGGAAGCGGGAAGGAGAGGGGGGAAGGAGATAGTGGGAAAGAAGATGGGGGAAGGAGAGGGGGGAAGGAGATGGGGGGGACAAGAGGGGCAGGGAAGGAGATAGGGGAAGGAGAGGGGGGGAAGGATAGGGGAAGGAGATGGGGGAAGGAGAGCGGGGAAGGAAGGGGAAGGAGACGGAGGGAAGGAGAGTGGGGGGAAGGAAGGGCGAAGGAGATGGGGGGAAGGAGAGCGGGGAAGGAATGGGGAAGGAGAGGGGGGAAGGAGGAGGGCGAAGGAGGGGGGGAAGGAGAGGGGAGGACGGAGATGGGGGAACGGAGATGGGGGAAGGAGATGGGAGGGAAGGTGGGGGGGAAGGAGAGAGGGAAGGAAGGGGGGAAGCACAGGGGGGGAAGGAGGGGGGAAGGAGATGGGGAAGGAGAGTGGGGGAAGGAGAGGGGGAAGAAGATAGGGGGGGAAGGGCGGAAGGAAGGTGAAGGAGAGGGGGGTGAAGGAGAGGGGGGGAAGGAGATGGTGCGGAAGGAGATGGGGGAAAGGAGGGGGAGGAGATAGGGGGGAATGAGGTGGGGGAAAGAGACGTGGGGTAAGGAGAGGGGGAAAGGAGAGGGGGGAAGGAGAGGGGGGAAGGAAGGGGGAAGGAGATGGGGGAAGCAGAGGGGGGAAGGAGATGGGTGGAGGAGAGGGGGAAGGAGATTAGGGGTAGGAGAGGGGGGAAGGAATGGCGAAGGAGGGGAAGGAAGGGGAAGGAGGGAGGAAAGAGATGGGGGAAGGAGAGGTGGGAAGGAGAGGTGGGAAGGAGATGGGGGTAAGGAGCGGGGGAGAGATGGGGGAAGGAAGGGGGAAGGAGATGGGGAAGGAGTTGGGGAAGGAAGGGGGAAGGAGATAGGGGGAAGAGGGGGGAAGGAAGGGGGACAGAGTGGGGGGGAAGGGTAGAAAGGAAGGGGGAAGGAGAGGTGGGAAGGAAGGTGTGAAGGAAATGGGGGAAGGAGAGAGGGGAGAGATGGGGGAAGGAAGGGGGAAGGAGATGGAGGGAAGGAGTGGGGGGAAGGAGATGGGGGAAGGAGAGGGGGGAAGGAATGGGGAAGGAGGGGAAGGAAGGCGGAAGGAGGGGGAAAGGAGATGGGGAATGAGAGGTTGGAAGGAGATAGGGGAAGGAGAGGGGGAAGGAGAGGGGGGAAGGAGGGAGAAGGCGATAAGGGATAAGGAGAGGGGGTGATGGAAGGAAGGAGAGGGGGAAGGAAGGGGGAAGGAGATGGGGGAAGGGGATGGGGGAAGTAGATAGGGAGGAACAAGAGGGGGAGGGAAGGAGATGGGGGAAGGAGGGGGCAGGAGAGGGGGTGAAGGAGAGGGGGCGAAGGAGAGGAGGGAAGGAAGGGGGAAGGATACGGGGGGAAGGAGAGTGGGGGAAGGAGATGGGGGAAGGAGAGGGGGGAAGGAATGGGGAAGGAGGGGAAGGAAGGCGGAAGGAGGGGGAAGGAGATGGGGGAATGAGAGGTGGGAAGGAGATAGGGGGAAGGAGAGGGGGAAGGAGAGGGGGGAAGGAGGGGGGGAAAGGAAGAGGGAAGGAGATAGGGGGAAAGGAGATAGGGGGAAGCAGTGGTGGGAAGGAGATGGGGGCAAGGAGAGGGCGAGAGATGGGGGAAGGAGGTGGGGGAAGGAAGGGGGAAAGAGATGAGATTAGATGAGATTACTTACAGTGTGGAAACAGGCCCTTCAGCCCAACAAGTCCACACCGCCCCGCCGAAGCGCAACCCACCCATACCCCTACATCTACCCCTTACCTAACACTACGGGCAATTAGCATGGCCAATTCACCTGATCTGCACATTTTTGGACTGTGGGAGGAAACCGGAGCACCCGGAGGAAACCCACGCAGACACGGGGAGAACGTACAAACTCCACACAGTCAGTTGCCTGAGGCGGATAGGGGTAAACGAGTGGGGTGAAGGAAGGGGGAAGGAGATAGGCGGGAAGGAGAGGTGGGATGGAGATCGGGGTGAAGTGGGGAGGAAAGAAGGGGGAAGGAGGTAGGCGGGAAGGGGGGAAGGAGATGGGGAAGGAGAGTGTGGAAGGAAAGGGGGAGGATAGGGGGTAAGGAGAGGGGGAAGGAAGGAAGGAGAGTGGGGGAGGAAGGGGGAAGGAGATGGGGAAGGAGATGGGGGGAAGGAGATAGGCAGGAACGAGAGCGGGGGGAAGGAGATGGGGGAAAGGAGAAGGGGGAAGGAGATGGGGGAAGGAGGGGGGAAGGAGAGGGGGATGTATTCGGGAAGGAGGGAAGGAAGGGGAAGGAAGGGGGAAGGAAATGTGGGGAAGGAGAAGTGGAAGGAGAGGTGGGAAGGAGGTGGGGGAAGGAAGGGGGAAGGAAATAGGGGGAAGGAGTGGGGTGAAGAAATGGGGAAGGAGATAGGCGGGATAGAGGGAGGAAGGGGATAGAGGGGGAAGAGGGCGAGGAGGGGAATGAGATAGGTGGGAAAGGGGGGGAAGGAAGGGGGAAGGAGATAGTGGGAAGGAGAGGTGGGAAGGAGAGGTAGGAAGGAGATGAGCGAAAGGAGAGGGGTGAGAGATGGGGAAGGAAGGGGGAAGAATATGGGGGAAGGAGGTGCGGAAGGAAGGGGAAGGAGATTGGCGGGAAGCGGGGGGAAAGGAGATATGGGGAAGGAAGTGGGATGGAGATAGGGGAAGGGGGGGAAGGAAGTGGGGAGGAGATGGGGGAAGGAGAGGGGGGAAGGAAGGGGGAAGGAGATAGGGGCAAAGGAGAGGGGAAGGAAGGATGAAGGAAATAGGGGTGAAGGAGAGGTGGGGAAGGAAGGGGCAAGGAGATAGGAGGAAGGAGAGGGTGTTGAAGGAGAGGGGGGAAGGAGATAGGGGAAGGAGATGGGGGGAAGGAGAGAAGGTGGGGAAGGAGAGGGGGAAAGTAGATGGGGGAAGGAGGGGTGGAAGGAAGGGGGAAGGAAATGGGAGGAAGGAGAAGGGTGGGAAGGAAGGGGATGGGGAGGAAGGGGGAAGGGGATGGGGGGAAGGGGGGAAAGGAAGGAGGAAGGAGATGGGGTGGTAAGGAGATAGGGGGAACGAGAGGGGGAGGGAAGGACAAGGGGGAAGAAGAAGGTGGGATAAAGGGGGAAGGAGAGTTTGTGAAGGAGATAGGGGAAGGAGAGGGGGGAAGGAAGGGGGAAGGGCATAGGAGGGAGGAGGGGGGGAAGGAGATGGGGGAAGGAGATGGGGGAAGGAGGGGGGAAGGAGATGGGGGAAGGAGGGGGCGAAGGAAGGGGGAAGGAGAGTGGGAAGGAGATAGTGGGGAGGAGAGGGGGAGAAGCAGATGGGGAAAGGAGACGGGGTGGAAGGAAGCGGGAAGGAGAGGGGGGAAGGAGATAGTGGGAAAGGAGATGGAGAAGGAGAGGGGGGAAGGAGATGGGGGGAACAAGAGGGGCAGGGAAAGAGATAGGGGAAGGAGAGGGGGAAGGAAGGAGGAAGGAGATGGGGGTAGGAGAGGGGGAAGGAAGGGGGAAGGAGAGGGGGGAAGGAAGGGGGAAGGAGAGGGGGAAGGAGGGGGCGAAGGAAGGGGGAAGGAGAGGGGGGAAGGAAGGGGAAGGAGAGGGGGGAAGGAAGGGGGAAGGAGAGGGGGGAAGGAGAGTGGGGGAAGGAGATGGTGGTGAAGGAGAGTGGGGGAAGGAGATGGTGGTGAAGGAGAGTGGGGGGTATTATGATAGGGGAAGGAGAGGGGGGCAAGGAGATCAGGGGAAGGAGAGTGGGGGAAGGAAGGGCGAAGGAGATAGGGGGAAGGAGAGCGGGGAAGGAATGAGGAAGGAGATGAGAGGGAAGGAAGGGGGAAGGAGAGGGTGGAAGTAGAATGGGGGAAGGAGATGGTGGTGAAGGAGTGTGGAGGTATTGTGATAGGGGAAGGAGAGGGGGCAAGGAGATCAGGGGAAGGAGAGTGGGGGGGAAGGAAGGGCGAAGGAGATAGGGGGAAGGAGAGCGGGAAGGAATGGGAAGGTGAGGAGGGGAAGGAGGAGGGCGAAGGAGAGTGTGGAAGGAGAGGGGGGGACGAGATGTGGAAGGAGATGGGGAAGGAGATGGGAGGGAAGGTCGGGGGAAGGAGAGGGGTGAAGGAGAGTGGGGGGAAGCAGAGGGGGGGAAGGAGGGGGGAAGGAGATGGGGGAAGGAGATGGGAGGGAAGGAGATGGGAGGGAAGGTGGGGGGGGAAGGAGAGGGGGGAAGGAGAGTGGGGCGGAAGGAGATGGTGTGGAAGGAGATGGGCGAAAGGAGCGGGGAGGAGATCGGGGAATGAGGTGGGGGGAAAGAGACGTGGGGTAAGGAGAGGGGGAAAGGAGAGGGGAAGGAGAAGGGGGAAGGAGATGGGGGAGGAGAGGGGGGGGCAGGAGAGGGGGGAAGGAGGGGGGTAAGGAGAGGGGGTGAAGGAGAGGGGGGAAGGAGAGGGGGAAAAGGAGATGGGGAAATAGAGGGGGGTAAGGATGGGGAAGGAGATGGTGGAGGAGGGGAAGAAAGTGGGAAGGAGGTGGGGAAGGAGGGGGAAGGAAGGGGGAAGGAGAAAGTGGGAAAGGAGACGGGGGAAGGATGCGGAAGGAGATGGGGAAGGAGAGGGGGAATGATGGGGAAAGAGGATAGGCAGGAAAGGGGGGAGAGGAGATGAGGGGAAGGAGAGGGGGGAAGGAAGGGGATGGAGACAGGGGGCAAGGAGAGGTGGGAAGGAAGGAAGGAGGTGGGAAAGGAGGGGGGAAGGAGAGGGGGAAGGAGATGGGGGAAGCAGAGGGGGGGAACGAGGGGGGAAGGAGATGGGGGAAGGAGAGTGGGGGAAGGAAATGGGGAGAAGGAGAGGGGGGAAGGAGAGGGGGCTGAAGGAAGGGGGAAGGAGAGGGAGGGAAGGAGCTGGGGGGAAGGAGAGGTGGGAAGGAAGGGGGAAGGAGATGGTGGGAGGAGGGCGGGAAGGAGATGGTGAGAAGCAGATGGGGGGAAGGAGTCAGGGTGCAAGGAAGCAGGAAGGAGAGGGGGAGGAGATAGTGGGGAAGGAGAGGGGGGAAGGAGAGAGGAGGGAAGGAGATAGGGGAAGGAGATAGGGGTGAAGGAGAGTTAGGGGAAGGTGATAGGAGGGAATGAGAGGGGGGCAAGGAGATCAGGGGAAGGAGAGTGGGGGGAAGGAAGGGGGAAGGAGAGGGGGGAATGAGGAGGGCGAAGAGGGGGGAAGGAGAGGGGAGGAAGGAGATGGGGGAAGGACATGGGGGGAAGGACATGGGGGGAAGGACATGGGAGGGAAAGAGGGGGGAGAAGGAGGGGGGAGAAGGAGGGGGGAGGATGGGGGAATCAGACGGGGGGAAGGAGGGGGGAAGGAGATGGGGAAGGGGGAAGGAAGGGGGAAGGATATGGGGGAAGGAGGGGTGGAAGGAGAGGGGGTAGGAGAGGGGGGAAGGAGATGGGGCGGATGGAGATATGGGGGAAAGGAGAGGGGGAGGAGATGGGGAAAGGAGGTGGGGGGAAAGAGACGTGGGGTAAGGAGAGGGGGAGAAGGTGATCATGTGGAAGAAGAGTGGGGGCAAGGAAGGGGGAAGGAGATAGAGGGGAAGGAGAGGGGTGAAGGAAGGGGGAAGGAGATGGGGGAAGAAAAGGGGGGAAGGAGAGGGGGAGGAGATTGGGAAGGAGAGGGGGAAGGAGATAGGGGGCAGGAGAGGGGTGCAGGAGAGGGGGGGAAGGAGAGGGGGGGGTAAGGAGAGGGGTGAAGGAGAGGGGGGGTAAGAGAGGGGGTGAAGGAGAGGGGGCGAAGGAGATGGGGGGAAGGAAGGGGGATGGAGATAGGGGGAAGGAGAGGGGGGGAAGGAGATGGTGCGGAAGGAGATGGGGGAAAGTAGGGGGGAGGAGATTGGTGGAATGAGGTGGGGGGAAAGAGACGTGGGGTAAGGAGAGGGGGGAAAGGAGATCGGGTGGAAGGAGAGGGGGAAGGAAGGGGGAAGGAGATGGGGAAAGCAGAGGGGGGAAGGAGAAGGGGGAAGGAGATGGGGAGGAGAGGGGGAAGGAGATTAGGGGGTAGAGAGGGGGCAGGAGAGGGGGAAGGAGGGGGGTAAGGAGAGGGGGTGAAGGAGAGGGGGAAGGAGAGGGGGTGAAGGAGAGGGGGGAAAGGAGATGGGGGAAATAGAGGAGGGGTAGGATGGGGATGGAGATGGTGGAGGAGGGGAAGAAGAAGTGGGAAGGAGATGGGGGAAGGAGGGGGAAGGAAGGGGGGAAGGAGGAAAGTGGGAAAGGAGACGGGGGAAGGAAGCAGAAGGAGATGGGGGAAGGAGAGGGGGAAGGAGGGGGGAAGAGGATAGGCCGGAAGGTGGGGAGGAGATGAGGGGAAGGAGAGGGGGGAAGGAAGGAAGGAGGTGGGAAAGGAGGGTGGAAGGAGAGGGGGAAGCACAGGGGGGGAAGGAGGGGGGAAGGAGATGGGGGAAGGAGAGTGCGGGGAAGGAGATGGGGAGAAGGCGAGGGGGGAAGGAGAGGGGGCTGAAGGAAGGGGGGAGGAGAGGGAGGGAAGGAGCTGGGGGGAAGGAAAGGTGGGAAGGAAGGTGGAAGGAGATGGAGGGAGGAGGGGGAAGGAGATGGTGAGAAGCAGATGGGGGGAAGGAGACAGGGTGCAAGGAAGCAGGAAGGAGAGGGGGAGGAGATAGTGGGGAAGGAGAGGGATGAAGGAGAGAGGAGGGAAGGAGAAAGGGGAAGGAGATGGGGGCGAAGGAGAGTTAGGGGAAGGTGATAGGAGGGAATGAGAGGGGGGCAAGGAGATCAGGGGAAGGAGAGTGGGGGGGAAGGAAGGGGGAAGGAGATGGGGGAAGGAGGAGGGCGAAGAGGGGGGAATGAGAGGGGAGGAAGGAGATGGGGGAAGGAGATGGGGGAAGGAGATGGGAGGGAAAGTGGGGGAGAAGGAGAGGGGAGGAGGGGGGAAGCAGACGGGGGAAGGAGGGGGGGAAGGAGATGGGAGGGGGAAGGAAGGGGGGAAGGAGATGGGGAAGGAGGGGTGGAAGGAGGGGGGTAGGAGAGCGGGGAAGGAGAGGGTGGAGAAGGAGAGGGGAGAAGGAGATGGGGGAAGGAGGAGGGCGAAGAAGGGGGGAATGAGAGGGGAGGAAGGAGATGGGGGAAGGGAGATGGGGGGAAGGAGATGGGAGGGAAAGTGGGGGAGAAGGAGGGGGGAGGAGGGGGAGAAGCAGACGGGGGGAAGGAGGGGGGGGAAGGAGATGGGAGGGGGAAGGAAGGGGGGAAGGAGATGGGGGAAGGAGGGGTGGAAGGAGGGGGGTTGGAGAGCGGGGAAGGAGAGGAGAGGGTGGGGAAGGAGAGGGGAGGAAGGAGATGGGGAGGAAGGGGAAGGGGGAAGGAGATGGGGGGAAAGGAGGGGTGGGAAGGAGAAATGGGGGAAGGAGAGGGGGGCAAGGAGATGGGGGAAGGAGGTGGGAAGGAGATTGGGGGAAAGGAGAGGGGGGAGAAGAGGGGGGGAAGGGAAAGGGGGGGGAAGCAGTTGGGGCAAAGGAGAGTGTGGGGAAGTGGTGGGAAGGATGGGTTAGGAGTGGGGAGGAAGGGGGAAGGAAGGAGATGGGGAAAAGAAATGGGGAAGGAGATGGGGGAAGGAGGGGGAGGAAGGAGAGTGGGGGGGATGGTGATAGGAGGGAATGAGAGGGGGCAAGGAGATGGGGGGAAGGAGAGTGGGGAAAGGAAGGGGGGAAGGAGAGGGGGGAAGGAGAGGGGAGGAAGGAGGGGTGGAAGGAGAGGGGTATGAGAGGGGGGAGGAGATGGGGCGGATGGAGATATGGGGGAAAGAAGAGGGGGAGGAGATGGGGGAAAGGAGGTGGGGGGAATGAGGACGTGGGGTAAGGAGAGGGGGAGAAGGAGATCATGTGGAAGAAGAGTGGGGGCAAGGAAGGGGGAAGGAGTTAGAGGGGAAGGTGAGGTGGGGAAGGAGATAGGGAAGGAGAGGGGGAAGGAGATAGGGGCAGGAGGAGGGGGGGCAGGAGAGGGGGGAAGTGTAGAGGGGGGCGTAAGGAGTGGGGGTTGAAGGAGTAGGGGGGAAAGAGAGGGGGTAGGAGGAGAGTGGCGAAGGAGTTGGTGGGGAAGGGAGAGGGGTGGGGGAATGCGAGGGGGGAAAGGAAGAGGGTGGGTCGGAGGGCGGAGGAAGGGGGAAGGCAGGAGATGGGGAAGGAGAGGGAGGGAAGTGAAGGTCTCTCTGACCACGCCTCTCTGTCCCCTTCTCTTTGTCCCCCTCTCTCTGTCCCCATCTCTCTATCCCCCCTCTCTCTGAAACCCCTCTCTCTGACCCCCTCACTCTGTCCCACTCACTCTGGTACCCCTTCTCGCTGTCCCCCTCTCGACTCTGTCCACCACTCTCTGACCCCCCCCCTCTTTCTGTCCCCCACTCACTCTGACCCCCCCTCTCTCTCTTGTCCCCCTATCTCTGCTCCTTCTCTTTCTCTGTCCCCCCTTTCCATTCTT